>NC_133438.1:7150179-7402679 GCF_011762505.2 Arvicanthis niloticus | reverse complement strand
AGCTCCCTTCCCCTGAGCAGCAAATCCCTGCACACTCTGTGGACCAGTTGGTTCCTGAGGCAGTAGATGAAGGGGTTCAACAGGGGTGACACTGTGGTGTTGAAGAAAGCTATTCCTTTGTTGAGATCTAGCCTCCCTGTCTGCGTGGGGTTGAGGTACATGATGATGCAGCTTCCATAGGTGAGAGATACTACCAGGATGTGGGAAGAACAGGTAGAGAAGGCCTTGCTACGACCCCCAGTTGTAGGCATGCGCAGGATGGTGCTGATGATGCAGCCATAGGATAAGGCTGTGATCAATGTGGCAATGAGTAGGGTGCAGACAGCCACCAGGAAGGCCACCAGCTGCAGAAGCCTGGTGTCTGCGCACACCAGCTCCAGCAAGGGAGAGCTGTCGCAGAAGAAGTGGTTGAGGACGCGCGGACCACAGAAAGGGAGAGACAGCATCCAGGCAAACAGCCCAGGCAGGGCCAGGAGGCTGGCTGCCCAGCAGGCCAGCACCAGGCCAGAGCACACGCCGGGAGTCATGAGTGCTGGGTAGCGCAGTGGCCAGCAGATGGCCAGAAAGCGGTCAGTGGACATCACGGCTAGCAGCAGGGTCTCCGCGGCGCCCAGGGTGAAGTAGAGTATCATCTGGGCGAAGCAGCGGCGGCGGGAGATGGTCCCGCGGGCCGCCAGCAGGTGTGCCAGCATCTGTGGGGACACGGTGGAAGTGAATCCTACCTCCAGCAGGGAGAAGTGGCGCAGGAAGAAGTACATCGGGGTGTGCAGGCGGCGGTCTGCCAAGGTGAGGGCGATGATGAGCAGATTCCCCAGCAGGGTCAGCGTGTAGGTGACCAGGAGGACCCCGAAGAGGAGGAGCTGGAACCCCCGCTTGTCTGTGACCCCCAGAAGCACGAATTCCAGCACGGAGGTGCGGTTGGCCGTGGGGATGGAGGCAGAGGGCTCCATCTACAAGGGTTGCAAGATGTCCGTGTGGTCTCAGTAAACTCGGAAATGCAGGCGCAGTCAGTGTTACAAAGCGTAGGGCGGATCAAAGTCGGAGCTTTTAGAACAATGCTTGGAACATCTTGAACACGTGAATACCCTGTGAATGTGAGATCTCCCTAGCATTCTATCGCACAAGGATGGAAAATAATTTAGACCTCCATGGTAAGGTACTCCTTTAATGCCAGCACACGGGAGGTTGAGGCAGCACAATCAGGAAGGAGTTCAAGATTAGCCTTGGGCTGGAGAGATGATGGCTCAGCGGTTAAGAGCACTGACTTCCCTTCTAGAGGTTCTAAGTTCAACTCCTAGCAACCACAGGGTGGCTCACAACCATCTGTAACGGGACTTCTTCAGGTGCGTCTGAAGGCAGCTATGGTGTACTTGTATAAAGTAAATAAGTCTTAAGGGAAAAAAAAATTAACCTCAGTTACATAGGAAGTTTCAGGCCAACCAGGGCTATATGAAAGTCCATTTCAAATAGATAGATAGATAGATAGATAGATAGATAGATAGATAAAATTTTCTCACAAAATACTAATTTTTGCTTCAGATGCTTGCTAAGCACCGAATGAAAAGTTTGTTAATCCAGCTTGATAGACATGATGATCGAGAGACATAATTCTTTGCAGAGATTTTCCTTATATATGGACTGAGGCAATATAATTTGGAATTGACCAGGTAATAAAATGTTTCATTTCCTACAACTACCATGATGAGTATGTTTCTTTCTTTCTTTTTAAAAAAGATTTATTTATTTATGAATACAATGTATTCATATTATATATGAATACTTTGAAGTTGCCTTCAGACATAACAGAAGAGGTCATGGAATCCCATTACAGATGGTTGTAAGCCACCGTGTGGTTGCTAGGAATTGAACTCAGGACCTCTGGAAGAGCAGTCAGTGCTCTTAACCACTGAGGCATCTCTCCAGCCCCGAGTATAAGTTTCAATGGTAAGATGTGTTTTTGCTAAGAGCCTAAACCACTTTGTGTCATTTACTTTCCGATAGCCAGCACGTGGAGAGAGAGCCACGATGTCAGCCAGGGTTGGCTGCACACACTCGCAGTCTCAGAACTGGGATGCTTTCCTGTTTCTCTGAAGCACACTCCTACATAGCAAATGGATTGACTAGGGATCACAAAGCAGGAGAGGGCTGGGTGTGGCGATGCATACCTGCAATCACTTTTGATGCATGAAAGGTTGAGGCGCCACACCAGGAGTCTGAGGCTTAGCCTGAGCTACACATTGAGACTCTGCTGTGAGAATTTAATATATATATATATATATATATATATATATATATATATATATATATTTCCTGGAATTTCTCAGTCACCTTTATCAAGAAGGGGCAGATTTTCCACATGACAGGAAACGGGCTACAGAGAGAAAGTCATGAATCAAACCAGCCCAAGTGACAGAAATTCAGAGTCTTCAAAATGGAATAGACACACACATACACACACAGACACACACACATCAGACACCATAAGGTAGTGGTTCTCAATCTGTGAGTCTCGACCTCTTTGGTGGTCCAAATGACGCTTTCACAGGGATCCCATAACAGGTATTTATATTACGATCCATAGCAGTAGCGAAGTTGCAGTTATGAAGTAGCAATGAAAATAAATTGATGGTTGGGGGTCACCAGGAACTGTGTTAAAGGGTCACGGAATTGGGAAGGTTGAGGCAAGAGCAGGGAGGAGGGTCCACAGAGACGGACATGGGGAAGAGAGGCAACTGGAGGAAAACACAAAGCAAGGAGCCGTCAGAGTCAGTAGCAAAGGGAAGACACATACTGGAAGAAGACAGAAAACAAGAAAAACAAGACGAGAGGCACACAGAAGGAAAGGATCAGAAAGCCCCCAGGAAGGCAAGGACAGAGACAAAAGGAAGCCTTTCAGGTCCTTGAGAGACACTGAGCTATCCTGGTCTCCAGAGACACTGTTATTACAGCAGCCAGTGTGAAGATGAAGGACCTTGCCCTCGGCTCCCCCAAGGCCTCAGGCCTAGGGACCCAGAGAACGTCTCAATTTCTCACTCTCCTTATGGGAGTGATTAACTTGACTTCCTTCAGATGCTGCCCACGGGAACTTGTTTGGAGTCTCATTTTTATTTATTTTATTTATTTATTTTTAGAATGTCATGTATTGGGAGTGCTAGAAAATTGGCCCGTTGGTTAAAAGTCGTTGCTGGTCTGTTTTTCAGTGCTCAGTACCAGGTGATCTATCACTCTCCTCTGGTTCCTGCGGGCACTGGGCATATACATGGCATAAAGACATACATACATGCATTCAGTCAAAACACCTGTAATAAAAATAAACAAATCTAAAAATGCTTAAAAGAATACCTTTTATTTATTTTTTTGATAATTTCACACAGGTATTTACAATGTAGGTATATCTAGCCTTCACCCACTGCTCCCATAAACTCATTCACAGATCCTCCTCCCCCTTCCCTCCCCCCCACCCCCATCATGTTTTCTTCCCGGTTTGGTTTGGTTTGGTTTGGTTTGGTTTGGTTTGGTTTGGTTTGGTTTGGTTTGGTTTGGTTTTTCAAGACAGGATCTCTCTGTGTGTAGCCCTGGCTGTCTTGAAACTTGCGCTATAGGCCAGACTGGCCTCTATGAGATCCCCGTGCTTCAGCCTCCCGAGTGCAGAGATGAAAGGTGTGCATCACTGCCGCCCAGCTTGTTTGGTTTTTATTGTTTTGGTAAAGCACTGAGTCCAGTCAGGGTTCCCTGTTGGAATGCTAACTGATCTCATTCTCTTAATCTTGTGCTTGGAACCACAGAGGCTGAGAGTTCATGGGTTTATCAGCCCTGTCATACCCAGAAGGTGAATTCCAGACTACTCCTCTCTGTTCTCCAGAGCTTACCTTCCTTCCGATTCTGAGACATTCCCTGAGCCTTTGCGGGAGGGAGCCGTAGAAATGCCTGGTTTCCGGCCGAGCCCCCAGCAGTCACTTGTTCTTGGGACTTTGACCGATTGTGCGTTTCTACCTTGTCACCCACACAGGAACGAGGCTTTGTAGGTGAGAGTTAGGAGCAGTGTTCATCTACGGGTGTTAGCATAAATATTTAGAAGACAGTGTCACAACGGAACCATTTCCAAAAGATTTATTTATGTTATGTGTACCAGTGTTTTGGTGCGTGCATGGAACATGTCCAGTGCCCTGAAAGGTCAGACAAGGGCATCAGATGCCCTTGAACTGGAACCACAGAGGATGTGAACCACCATGTGGGTGTTGAGAATTGGACCTGAGTCCTCTGCAAAAGCAGCCACTTATCCCGTTTCTCTTAGTACACACATTTGAACCAAGCAACAGTCCTAGGTTCTTCTCTATGAACTATGACCTCCTAGAGACCTCCTAGGTGAGCACATCCCTGGCCCCCCTCTTTGAACTTTAATCTCTTTTCAGGCTCCTGAAGAAAGACTCGAGTGTATGTATGTAAGGGTGTCACAGGATCACTTTGTGATTTCTTTCCAATGTGACTGAATCTAATAAATCAGCTTTGTATTGTTAACTTGTCTGTTTTAATTGGATCCTTAAGGAAGAGTGGCCCAAACTGGCTTCTTGTGGCACAGACTGTAAATGCAATTTTGGTAGCACGGGTATGCCTGGCAACATGAGCTTTAAAATTAATTAGTTTTTTTTTTTTTTTTTGGTTTTGTCCTGTTTTGTGATGGTGTTTGTTTGTTTTTTGCCATCCCTAATCAAATAAATATACCTTCATTTGGCTGGAGAGATGCCTCAGCAGTTAAGAACACTGGCTGGCTGCTCTTCCAGAAGACCTAGGGTATACTCAACAACCACGTGACTGCAACAATCATCTGTAACTCCAGTCCCAGGGAACATCTCTTCTGACTGAGGAGGGCACTGCACACAAGTGGTGTTAGGCACCCAAATGTATATTCAGACAAACTATCGACAGACAGACAGACAGACAGACAGACAGACACACACACACACACACACTGAAAAAAAATTAATTGACACCCCCACGTCACCTTTGTTTAAACAAGCTAGGCCCTGTAGCTCATACAGCTACTCAAGAGGCTGAGACAAGAAGGTGGAAATGCCAAGCCCTGCATCGTCTGCAGTGAGTTCAAGGTCAGCTTCAGTAACTTCCCAAGACAATGTATGAAAATAACAAAGGAAAAGAAGGCTTGAGAGTGCAGCTTGGTGGAGTACTTGGCCTCAGCATGAGCATAACCCTGTGTTCAATCCCCCAAAATCCACAATACATACATACACAGTCACTAATAAGCATATCAATGGCAATGCCATTACACCGAGAGCGCAGTTTTGCAGTCTTATGCTCTGAATATCTTGGAAGAAAGCTCCCTTCCCCTGAGCAGCAAATCTCTGCACACTCTGTGGACCAGTTGGTTCCTGAGGCAGTAGATGAAGGGGTTCAACAGGGGTGACACTGTGGTGTTGAAGAAAGCTATTCCTTTGTTGAGTTCTAGCCTCCCTGTCTGCGTGGGGTTAAGGTACATGATGATGCAGCTTCCATAGCTCATCGACACCACCAGGATGTGGGAAGAACAGGTAGAGAAGGCCTTGCTACGACCCCCAGTTGTAGGCATGCGCAGGATGGTGCTGATGATGCAGCCATAGGATAAGGCTGTGATCAATGTGGCAATGAGTAGGGTGCAGACAGCCACCAGGAAGGCCACCAGCTGCAGAAGCCTGGTGTCTGCGCACACCAGCTCCAGCAAGGGAGAGCTGTCGCAGAAGAAGTGGTTGAGGACGCGCGGACCACAGAAAGGGAGAGACAGCATCCAGGCAAACAGCCCAGGCAGGGCCAGGAGACTGGCTGCCCAGCAGGCCAGCACCAGGACAGAGCACACGCGGGGAGTCATGAGTGCTGGGTAGCGCAGTGGCCAGCAGATGGCCAGAAAGCGATCAGTGGACATCACGGCTAGCAGCAGGGTCTCCGCGGCGCCCAGGGTGAAGTAGAGTATCATCTGGGCGAAGCAGCGGCGGCGGGAGATGGTCCCGCGGGCCGCCAGCAGGTGTGCCAGCATCTGTGGGGACACGGTGGACGTGAATCCCACCTCCAGCAGGGAGAAGTGGCGCAGGAAGAAGTACATCGGGGTGTGCAGGCGGCGGTCCGCCAAGGTGAGGGCGATGATGAGCAGATTCCCCAGCAGGGTCAGCGTGTAGGTGACCAGGAGGACCCCGAAGAGGAGGAGCTGGAGCCCCCGCTTGTCTGTGACCCCCAGAAGCACGAATTCCAGCACGGAGGTGCGGTTGGCCGTGGGGATGGAGGCAGAGGGCTCCATCTGCAAGGGCTGCGGGGAGTCTCTCTGAGTCTCAGTAACCTCGAAATACTGGGGCATTAAATTTCTGTCACAAAGAGTACTGGAGTTAAAGCACATGACATTTAGAACTGCGTTTGTAATATGGAAACACCGCACCAGAGTGAACTCCTAAATGCATTAAATGAAAATGATGGGAAAGTATCAGACTCCTGTAATGACACACTCGGGAGACTAATGGAGGAGGACTAGGAATTCAAGGACATCCTCAGTTACCCAGGAAATTGCAGGACAGCCTAGGTTACATGAGAGACTATTTCAAAAACCCACAGGAAAGGGAGAAGAAGACGGTTGAAGAGGAAGAAGAGAAGGAGGAAATAGCAGAAGAGAAAGAAGGGGCAAGGAGGAAGAAGAGAGGAAACAGGAAGTAGGAATAAGGAGAAAGAGAAAAGAAAAGGAGGAAGAGGAGGAGGAAGAGGAGGAAGAAGAGGAGGAGGAGGAGGGGAAGGAGGAGGAAGAGGAAGAAGAGGAGAAAGAGGAGGAAGAGGAGGAGGAGGAGGAGGAGGAGGAGGAGGAGGAGGAGGAGGAGGAGGAGGAGGAGGAGGAGGAGGAGGAATTTTGTTTCCTGGTTTCCCAAGCCGTTTATTAGGTACTGGGAAGAAACTTTGGTAATTCTCTTTGGTAGATTTGACAAGCCACTTAGGTGAGACTTGCTCTTTGCTCGGATTGTCTTTTTTTTTTTTTAATGATTTAATATATATATATATATATATATATATATATATATATATATATATATATATATCATTGCTCTTTTCAGGTACACCAGAAGAGGGCATCAAACCCCATCACAGATGGGTTGCTGGGAATTGAACTTAGGACCTCTGGAAGAGCAGTCAGTGCTCTTAAGGGCTGAGCTATTTCTCCAGCCCACTCGGATTGTCTTATGTATGAATTGAAAGGATACAGTTTGGAATTAGTCAATTGTTACAGAAAATTTCATTTCTTTGTGCACTGCCATGTTGCTTGCCTGTATGTTGGATGATAAAATCAGTGTTTATAAAGGCATTATGTCCTTGGAAGGTGGGGATGCATGCCTTTATTTCCAGTACGTGGGAGGCAGAAGCAAGTAAGTCTCTGAATTTGAGACCAGCTTGGTCTACAGAGAGAGTTCGAAGATGGCCAGACTACACACAGAAACCCTGTATCCAAAAACCAAAGGGTTGTTGGGGCGTGGAGAGGGAAAATATGCCTCACTGTGTAAACTAGGCTGGGTTTGAACTCAGAGATCCATATGCCTGTGCTTCCCCAGGGTCTAGGAGTAGAGGTGTGCACCACCATGCCTGGCTTAGGACATATGATCTTTCAGTTCCACTTGCTGAGTCTTTGTAAGTGCAGCCAGGACACAGGGGAAGAAACGGAATACAACCTGGGCGGGTGAACCACCTGCCATCTCAGTACTGGGTCGGCTGAAGCACGAGGCCTGCCAACTTCAGCACCAGCCTGAGTTACAGGATGAGTTCAACTCATCTGGGATACAGCGCGAGACTCAGTCTTGAAAGACAGAAAGAGAAGAGGATAAGAAATGGAGAAACAGGGAGACAGGGGTGGGGTGGGGGAAGAAAGGAGAGAGGAAGGGAGAAAGAGGAAGAATGAGAAGGGGTATGGGGAGGTGGCTCAAAGGGTAAAGTTGCTTGCTGCAGTACCCTACAAGCAGAATTGAAGCCCTAGGACCCATATGGTGGGACATGAGAATGAACTCCTCTAGGCTGTCCTCTGACCTCCACATGGCCCCTTCAATAAATATGTAAATAAATAAAACAAGAGAGTTTAGTTTCTAAAACAAGGAAGAGATGGGCCAGAAAGCCAGCTAGGCAGTTAAGAGGCTAGCTAGAGGACCCATGTTTATTTACAGCATCCATTTTGGGTGACTTGCAACCATCTCTAGCACTAAGCTCTGGAGATTTGACACACTACTTTGGATTCTGTAGGCACCCGCACTCACATGTACCCCCAACCCACACAAATACATAATTAAAATAAAAAAAAAAATGTCTTTAAAAATCATGAAAAGAAAGAAGGAAAGGGAAGAACAGAGGAAGGAAAGGAGGAAGGAAGATGGGAAACCCCACCCACAAACTGCTGTTCTGGGAAGACATTGCCACCTTCTGTAAGAGAACCACAGCAGGTTCTCTTACAGCTGGAGATGTGCAAAGACATGGGTTGACTGGCAGCAAAAGAAAAGCTGCGATTCTGAGCTACTGTGAGCCGCTGTATCACATTGGTCTACAGTGCATGACTAAGTCCTTCTTTGCTTTTTATGTGTCTGGTCTATCCAGACCAGATGTGGCAATCAAGATATAACAGGGTGCTTGAGTGCAAGCCACTCACTTCTTATTTCTTATATAAGAAGCCACTGTGCTTCTTATTTCTTCTAGAGCCAGGGTCTCATGTAGCCCCAGTTAGCATGGAACTCTCTATGCAGCAGAGACTGACCATTAGCTTCTGACCCTACCACCATTTTCTCCCAAGAGCTGGTATAGTAGGCCAGTACCATCGTGTCACATGGTCTATGGTGTTGGGAATAGAACCCGAGGCATTGTGCAAGCTAGTATTCTGCCAACTCAGCTTCCTTCTCAGCCGGTAAGCCAAGGTTTTAATGCATAGCTCACCACAGCTCCTCAGCAGATGATAATGAAGCGAACAGATAAGGAGCGCTCTCAGAAGAAGAAAAATAATGAGTATGAGGAGATGGGCCATTAAATATATTAATGAATGAATGAGAAAGGGAGGCTGAGGGATGACTCTGCCAGACTCAGACGCCTTTTATAGCTCAGAATCCTAGATATGACTCACTCCCAGCCTGTCAGAAGAACAAGAGCACTATGGGCCAGTATGTGCTTCAGGGTTCTCCTCAATCCATGACAAGGACATCAGCCCATCCCACAGCACCGTGGCTGGGAGGAAGTGGCTTTCCCTGACTGAGGCTCAGTCTCTGTTCCCTCTAAGGTGATACCAACACCTCTTTGGTCTTTACCATCAATGTATTCTGGCATCCTAACAAAACCATGGGTCTAAAGTAATCTATATTATAATGTGTGCTGCAAACAGAAGAGTTAATTCAGAGTTCACACTCTCTCTGAATTAGTGTGCTTGGGTTCTACCAGCTCCATCCTGCTAAAGATTTGCCATTCAAATCTGAAGTTGGTAGCTTGCCAAGAGGATGTGTCCAAAGATAACCAGGCTGCCTTCTCTACCTTGTCAAGACTTATGACAGGAAAACCATCCAAGGTGATCTGACTCTCCATTTCTCCTCCAATAACCCTATTCTAGCCTCAACTAAAAGATTATGGTGAGCCCTGCACAAGGCTCTCCTCCTCCACATCTTTGGCTATTTTCATCTGCTCTGTGGTCCCCAGCTTTCTAACAAATGGGTTGAATAGAGGCCACAAAACAGGAGAGAGCTGGCATGGTGGTGCAAGCCTATAATCATAGCACTCTCAATTGGGGCAGGATCATTATGAGTTGGAGGCTAGCCTGCGCTACACAGTGAGACTCCCCTCTGAAGAAAAGATTTTTACCTGGAATTTATTAGTGTCCTTTATCATGCAGGGTCAGAGTTCTGGTTCTGGAGTTTTCCACCGAGGCGAGTGACAGGAAAGGGGCTAAAGGGACAGTCTCCAAAGAGAAATGGGGACAGACACACAAAGACAGTCAGGCAGACTCTAAAAAGGAAGACCATGACAAGGACTGGAAATGGGGAAGAGAGGCAGCTGGAGATAAGTGGTCTAGAGGGCTAGAGGGAAGGAAAGATATAGATCTGAAATAAAATGCAACAGACATAAAAGCAGAGACACAGAGAGGAGAACTGGAAGGGACCAGAAGGGCAGCAGGCAAACAAAGAGAGAAAGAAAGGAACAAAAGAGCCTTGGAGGCCCTAGAGAGATATTGTTATCTCAGGGGCTAGGTCACAAGCCAGTGGGAAGGAGAGACCTTTCCTTCTCAGTTCCCCAATTCCTCAGGCCTTGGGGACAAAGAACAGGTGTAAAACTGCAGTCATTCTTAAGAGACTGATTAATTCAACTTCCTTCAAGCATCTCTCTGTGGGAATTTGTTTGGATGTTGGTGTTTTGGAGAGAGTTGAGGGTTCAGTTTTGTTTTCTCCGACAACTGTGTAGCCACGGATTCCATGCAGAAAAGAGACAGAGCAAGAGTGAGGCCAGGAGGCGGTGAAGGTGGAGCCAGAGGTCAGAAAACAAGTGTGTGTGATAGAGATCAGCTCTGCATAAGGCTGGACAAAGGTGAGGGGTCGCGAGTCAAGAGGAGAGAGTGTGAAGGATAAATGCACTGGTGACCAAGGAAAGTGCTAGAAGGAGACGGGAAAAAGGAACGGGGAGAATGAGGGGTAGGCTGGACATAGGCCGATCCCTGAGTTCAAGCCCATTCTGATCTACAGAGTGAGTTCCAGAACAGCCATGGCTGCAGAGAAACCCTGTCTCAAAAAGACAGACAGAAAGAAAGAGAGAGAGAGAGAGAGAGAGAGAGAGAGAGAGAGAGAAAGAAAGGAAGGTAGGTTAGCCGGGCAGTGGTGGCACATGCCTTTAATCCCACCCAGCATTTGGGAGGCAGAGGCAGGTGGATTTCTGAGTTCGAAGCCAGCCTGGTCTATAGAGTGAGTTCTAGGACATCCAGGGCTACACAGAGAAACCCTGTCGAGAGAGAGAGAGAGAGAGAGAGAGAGAGAGAGAGAGAGAGAGAGAGAGAGAGAGAGAAAGGTTAGGCAAAGGAGAGTAATGGTAGGAGGAACAAATGAAGTTGAGCGTTTGTGTTGTAAGAAGGTGAGAAAGCCCCTGTGGTCGGGAGCAGAGGTGGGAAGCAGCTCCTCTGAGAACAGATGTGGGAGGTGGGCATATGCAGAGCTGGATATCATTGAAGAAAAAGGTTTGTTACAGGAATGCAGAAAACATGACAATCAAATGGGTGAAGATGAGGTTACACTTTGGGGACAGTGCAAAGTAACACTTGGAAGAAAGGAAGACCCTGACGAGGAATAAACACATTCTAGATACCATGTATAGAAGAAGATCAAGGTACTGGAGAGATGGCTCAGGGTTAACGGCTCTAGAGCAGTGGGATTCAAGTCCCAGCACCCACATGGCAGCTCACAACTGTCTCTAACTCCAGCTCCAGGAGACCCATTGAACTTGGCATGAATGTGGTGCACATATCTGCGCATGCAGGCAAAGTACCTATACAAATAAAATAAAAGAAATACATCTTTAAAAAAAAAAATCCAGGTAGTGGTGGCACATGCCTTGAATTCCAGCATTCTGAAGGCAGAGGCAGGGACATCTCCGAATTTGAGGTCAGTCTGGTCTACAGAGAACGTTCCAGGATAGCTAGTGCTACACAGAGAAACACTGTAAACAAAAAAGATCAGCATTATTTGTTTGGCTGTTTATGTAACAGGGTCTCTCTATATAGTCCTGATGATTATAGAGCTGGATATGTAGGCCAAGCTGGCCTAAAATTCACTGAGAGCTGCCTCCGCCTCCGCCTCCGCCTCCGCCTCCGCCTCCGCCTCCGCCTCCGCCTCCGCCTCCGCCTCCGCCTCCGCCTCCGCCTCCGCCTCCGCCTCCGCCCAAATGCAGGAATTAAAGGTGTGGATCACATTCGCCTTAAAGTACTTATTAAACAGAGGTGCTCTGTTTGAAAATGGAAAACAAACTATTTGAGCAAAGCACTAAGAAGGACCAGATACTGGCTTTCAGTTAGTTTTCGTTGTTGCTGCTTTGAGGCAGGATCTCTCTGGCCTGGAATTCTCTATTGTAGAACTTGCATTAATCTTTATGCGTGCTGGGATTACAAGCATATACCACTACACCTGCTTTATTTTTAATTACATTTTTTTCTTACTAGCCCACTGTTTCATTATGGTTGCTTTTTTTTTTTTTTTTTTTTTTTTTTTGGTTTTTCGAGACAGGGTTTCTCTGTGTAGTCCTGGCTGTCCTGGAACTCACTCTGTAGACCAGGCTGGCCTTGAACTCAGAAATCTGCCTGCCTCTGCCTCCCAAGTGCTGGGATTAAAGGCGTGCGCCACCACTGCCCGGCACTAAGAAGCTTTCTAATGCCAAGATTGATTACATATTTTGTTATATTCTGTGCTCTTGGAAACCAGTCTTGGTAGAAATCAGCAGAGCTGTTTTGTATAGTTACCTACAGTAAGCTTGGACCCAAGCCCACCACCCAACAGCATTTCCTGCACCTATGTATAAGCTTTTATAAGCTGTCCATGGGATGGACCCCAACATAAAAGAGACACCAGCATCAATAGAAGAAACTATTTGGAATAAGACTTCTATTTTGAATAGTGATCAAGTAAAGTTTAAGTTCTCAAGATCTCCCTGGGAACCGATATTCTACTTGGTGGAAAGAAACATGTAAGTGGGTAACTGACATCCTGGTTGGCAAGTTAAGACATGAATGTTAGACAGGTCCCATCCTGGGAGACAAGTGTAGACATGAATATTAGACAAATCCTCCTTGTTGGTTAAATACACCAACCAATGGGAGCAGGATAAATGTACAACAAAGACATGTTCCCAAGAAAATCCTCTATTCCTAAATCCTGATCGGTGAAATAACTTGGCACAGATGTTTGTGGATTTGGGTTTAAAAACCCTGTGGGATCTTAACTCAGCACCATAATTCAGTTCCCAAATCTTTTGAGTACACAGCTAGGAGTGTTATCGCTGTGTTCTGTCATAATTTTATTTTTATAAGAAGCCTCTAGACTGATTTACGTAGTGGCTGCACAGTTTACACTTCCACCAGTAAATAAGCGCTCTCCTTCCCCACATTCTTCACCAGCATTGGCTGTCATTTTTCCATCCATCTATTCACCCATCCATCCACTCATTCATTTGTTTGTTTGTTTAGGTGATAGCCATTCTGACTGGGGTGAGATGAAATACCAAAGTAGTTTTACTTTGCATTTTCCCCAATGGTTAAGGAAACTGAACATTAAAAAAAAATCATTGTCCGTTTGTATTTCTTCTTCTGAGAACTCTTTGTTCAGTTCCTTGATACATTTCTTTTTTTTTCCTTTTTTTTTGGGGGGGGGGGCAGGGGGATGCAGCGAACGTTTATTGATGGTATTTAAGAGTAGGGAGGGCTCCCGAGGCCCCTCCTGTTATTATGGGGGGTCTGGGATGGAAATTGTGAGGAGATGCTCCGTGTTGGGGACAGGGACTCCTCAGCAACTGAGGGCCTCTCTCTTGCTCTCAGTGTCCTTGTTGGGGTTGGTGGTCCAGGGTTTCTTACTCCCTGGAGGCCATGTAGTCCATGAGGTCCCCAACCCTGTTGCTGTAGCCGTATTCATTGTCATACCAGGAATGAGCTTCACAAAGTTGTCATTGAGAGCAATGCCAGATCCAGCACCAAAGGTGGAAGAGTGGGAGTTGCTGTTGAAGTCACAGGAGACAACCTGGTCCTCAGTGTAGCCCAGGCTGCCCTTCAGTGGGCCCTCGGATGCCTGCTTCACCACTTTCTTGTTGTCATTATACTTGGCAGGTTTCTCCAGGTGACATGTCAGATCCACAACAACTGGGGATAGGAACACGGGAGGCCATGCCAGTGAGCTTCCCATTCAGCTCTGGGATGACCTTGCCCACAGCCTTGGCAGCACTAGTGGATGCAGGGATGATGTTCTGGGTAGCCCCATGGCCATCATGCCACAGCTTTCTAGAGGGACCATACACAGTCTTCTGAGTGGCAGTGATGGCATGAACCGTGGTCATGAGCCCTTCCACAATGCCAAAGTTGTCATGGATGACCTTGGCCAGGGGGGCTAAGTAGTTGTTGGTGCAGGAGGCATTGCTAACAATCTTGAGTGAGTTGTCATATTTCTTGTGGTTCACACCCATCACAAACATGGGGGCATCAGCAGAAGGGGTGAAGATGATGACCCTTTTGGCCCCACCCTTCAAGTGGGCCCCGGCCTTCTCCATGGTGGTGAAGACGCCAATAGACTCCACAACATACTCAGCACCAGCATCACCCCATTTGATGTTAGTGGGATCTCACTCCTGGAAGATGGTGATGGGCTTCCAGTTGATGACAAGCTTCCCATTCTCAGCCTTGACTGTGCCATTGAATTTGCCATGGGTGGAATCATACTGGAACATGTAGACCATGTAGTTGAGGTCAATGAAGGAGTCATTGATGGCAACAATTTTCACTTTGCCAGATGCAGAGCAGAAGGCAGCCCCTGGTAACCAGGCGCTCAATACAACCAAATCCCGTTCACACGGACCTTCACCATTTTGTCTACTGGATGAGGCTGGCACTGTACAAGAAGATGCGGCTGTCTCTGGAACAGGGAGGAGCAGAGAGCCTTTGACCCATTTCTTAAAGGATTTATTTTTATTTAAAGTATGTGTATTCACGTAGGTCTTTAGGGTCTGAGTATGAGTTTGTGAGTGTAGTGGCAAGGAAAGGCCAGAAGAGGGCACTAAATCCCTGGAGTTGGAGTATAAACACACTTGTCAGCTGTCCTATGTGGGTTTTGGTCCTCTGCAAGACCAGTCAGTATCCACTCTTTTTAAAATTATTAAAAATATAGCCAGGCGTGGTGGCACACACCTTTACTTCCAGCACCCAGGAGGCAGAAGCAGGTGGATCTCTGTGAGCTCCAAGCAAGCTTGGTCTACAAAGCAAGTTCAAGGACAGCCAGGACTATTACACAGAGAAACTCTATCTCACAAAACAAAAGACAAATAAAAAACAAATAAACCCATAAAACTTTTCACCCAAAATTTATCCTGTATACAAGAAATGCAGGGACAAGGGATGGAGCAGAGACAGAGAGAATGGCCAACCAATAACCAGAACAGCTTGAGGCCCATCCCATGGACAAGCACTAATCCCTGATACTATTAATGATACTCTGTTATGCTTACAGAAAAGCGTCTAGCGTGGCTGTCCTCTGAGAGGCTCCACCCAGCAGCTGAGTCACACTGATGTAGACACCACAGCCAAACAGCAGAAGGAGCTTAGGGACTCTTATGGAAGAATAGGAGAAAGGGTTGAGGGCCCAGAAGGGGGTAGGAACTCCACAGGAAGACCAACAGAGTCAACTAACCTGAATCTTTGGATCTCTCAGAGTCAGAACCACCCACCAAAGAACAGACACGGGATAGACCTAGGCTTCTCCGCATATACGTAACAAATGTGCAGCTTGGTCTTCATGTGGGTCCCAAACAACTGGAGCGAAGGCTATCTCCCAAGAGCTGTTGCCTGTATGTGGAATATGTTTTAACTGGGCTGCCTTGTCTGGCAGGATGCGCCTAGCCCCACAGAGACTTGATGGGCCAGTGTGGGGGATACCCAGGGGCCCTCACCCACTCAGAGGAGAAGTGGGGGGGATGGAGGGAAGTATTGTGGGTGGGTGTGACTGGGAGGGGGACAGCGAGTGGGATATAAAGTGAATAAGTAAAAAAACAATAATGCTAATAAAACATAAACTTGTAAAGTAAAAAACCAAAATGTTTATTACTTTATTTTATGTATATGAATGTTTTGCTTGCATGTTATGTCTATGCATCAAAGGCATACCTAGTGCCCAAGGGAGCCAATTGCCTGCCCACGACTCTCTGGCCTGTCAACTTTTTTAGCCAGTTGAAAGTCCTGCAGAGAACTCCAGGGTTAGCACCCATGTTGGAGGGGGCTGTTTTGCTGATTCAGCTGCCTTTGAGTCTTTCCTGTTTCTTTTTTTTTTTTTTTTCTTTTGGTTTTTCGAGACAGGGTTTCTCTGTATAGCCTTGTCCTGGAACTCACTCGGTAGACCAGGCTGGCCTCGAACTCAGAAATCCGCCTGCCTCTGCCTCCCAAGTGCTGGGATTAAAGGCGTGTGCCACCACCGCCCAGCTTTCCTGTTTCTTTAAGTATCCCTCACTCACACTCCTGTTAGTAACTCCCAAAACCTCACTGGGTCTCCAAAACCTTAATGTAATTCGAAAGCTGGTGGATGTCTGTGAGTTTGAGGCCAGCCTGCTTTATATAGTGAGGCTACTTAGAGAGGCTCTGTCTCTAAATAAGTAGATAAATACACAAGTAAATAAATAAGAGCTGTAAACAAAGCTCATTTGATAGAGTGTTTGCCTTTCAAGCATAAAACCATAGTTTTGACTCCCCAGTGTCAGAAAAAGGAATAAATAAACATCACCATCACATTATGAGGATCCTTTTCATGCAATCGAATTGAAGCTACCTCTGCTCAGGCAAATGATTTTGATGTTGTCTTGGAACTCACTATGTAGACCAGGCTTATGAGGTGCTGGGATCAAACCCAGGCTTTCCTGTGAGGACAGAACTTCACCAAGGGAGTCAATCTCTCTGGGCTTTGTAGGCCTGATTTCTGTCTGGAGGACCAAACCCAGCTGGCCGCTGACCTGCAGAGGATTTTGGAAGTCAGTAGAGGGCGATAGAAGAGAAAAAGCACAGAAACCAAGCCTTAAAAGAGGAAGTGGACCTCTTAAAAATGTTGCCCATAAACCACTAAGTGACTCACCACCCCTGGGTGCAGTTAGGAAATAAGAATAAACAGAAATCATCTTAAGGAACAAAGGTGTTAGTTGGTGAAATAATAAGAGTAGTGTGGAGACCTCAATAAAACACAATCAAATGCAAGATTTAAAAGATCATTGTTTTCTGAGGGGAAGGGGGTGTGTGCTTAATTTCTACGAGCCAGTAATTAGCTGTAGCGTATAAAGCCAGTTCACAAGGTCAGCCAGAACTTTTGGAAATTAAGAGTTCATGCATAACCACTCAGAGACATGAACCCATAAGGGCTCGTGCATAGGATTCTTAGCACCAAGAGGATAAGCCCACCAGTAATGGCAGGACTAGGGAAGCAGAGGCAGAAGGCTGCTCTGGTCCACGCAGGGAGACCCTGTCTAAATAATTTTTTTTTTAATCACAACCAAAGACATTCTACCAAATGCTACTTAGCAAATATTTGTGAAGCAATTGTACCATGAAACAAAATCTCAGGGGATATTCAATACTACTAGATGACAGAGGCACTGACAGACATTCAATATTTGTAGTTAAGGAGAGAGGGGAGGAAGGGAAGGATTGAGAAGAGGAGAGTGGGGGAAGGGTATAAATGGAGTCTTTTTTGTTAATCATGTATTTATTTATATGTAGAGGTGTGGTTATACACATACCGTGTCATACACATGAAGGCTAGAAGAAAACCTGTAGAAATCAGTTCTCTCTCACCACCATGTAGGTCCCAAGTATCGAACTTGGGTCATCAAGCTTGGTGTCTTTATCCACCTGGTCATCTAACTGACCCCCTTTTTTTTTTTTTTTTAAGAGAGTTGGTTTTTTTTTTTTTTTTTTTTTTTTTTTGGTTTTTCGAGACAGGGTTTCTCTGTGTAGCCCTGGCTGTCCTGGAACTCACTCTGTAGACCAGGCTGGCCTCGAACTCAGAAATCCACCTGCCTCTGCCTCCCAAGTGCTGGGATTAAAGGCGTGCGCCACCACCGCCCGGCGAGAGTTGTTTGTTAATAGTTTTCTTCTAGATTAATTTTATTCATATGAGTGCTTTGCCTACACCTGTATCTAGTGCCTAAGAAAATCATGAGCCTCCATGTGCATGCTGGGAATTAAACCCAGTCCTTCTCAAGAACAAGTGCTCTTAAGCACTGAGCCAAGTCTCCAACCCTCGTTTATTTATAGTTTTTACATTCATATGTATGGAAGGAGTTGCCCAGAAGAGGCCAGAAGAGGGCATTGAGTTTTCTGGAGCTGTAATTACTAGCAGTTGCGAGCCACCACCTTATGTAGGTGCTGGAAATTAAACTTGTCTAGAAGAGCAACACTCAAGCTCCTCATTGGCTGAGGGATCTATCCAGTCCCCCTTTAGAGGAGGTCTCACATCTTCTAGGCTGGCCTCAAACCCATTACAGCCAAGGATGACCTTGACCTTCTGATCTTCCTGCCTCCACCTTCCAAACACTGGGATTCTAGAGAGAAAACCACACAATCGGTTTATTTGGTGTTGGGAATGCCAGGCTTCAAACATGCTGGGCGGGCACTCTCCCCGCCGAAGCACATCTGGGAGAAGGAGAAATTGAGTCAGCAGTGACATGGGCTGGAGGCTGTTTCCAAGGCCCCAGAGCATCCAGCAGATGATATCATCTCTTGTTCTTCAGAACAAGAAGCTGAAGAAAAGTCTACTGAATTAGGAAACTATTGCAATAAATCGGCTGCGGAAAATTAATGTCAATTTAGTTCCTGGCATAGCTGAAATAGTCTGGGCAATTCTTGGTTGTTAGAGCTGCCTGGATGTTTAGTAAAATCATCTGGACCTCATCTCAGTATCTATCACTAATATCCCTGATTCCTACCCAAAGAGTCTCAACCCACTGCAGCTGGTGTAACATAGTAACATATTAAGCTTTTTTTTTTTTTTTTTTTTCCCAAGACAGGGTTTGTCTGTGTAGCATTGGCTGTCCTGGAACTCACTCTATAGCCCAATCTGGCCTTGAATTCAGAGATCTGTCTCTCTCTGCCTCCAGAATGCTGGAATTAAAGGCCTGTGCCACCACCATCTAGGCTATTCTTGTTTTAAACATATGCTGTTGTTTTTGTTGGAAATGGGGAACTCACAATGTAGCCCAGACAAACCTTATTTTTACCATCTGTCTTGACCCCCAGAGTGCTGGGTTTACAGGAATGTACTGCTTCCCCGGGTTTGTTCTGATTCCTTCCCCAACCCTCTTTGGTTCAGGGAATTTAACCTAAGGCTTTTAAAATGCTAGGCGAGGGTTTTACCGTAGAGCTGTAGGGAACTTGTAGAGCTAGCCTCAGCAAAATGGCACAGAGGGTAAAGGCACCTGCTGCCAAAACTGAGGTCCCAAGTGAAACCACAGGGATTCGAACTCCTGAGCTTCCTAACTCCATCTCTGTAATCCTCTCTTCACTTTTGGGGGGTGGCAATTTGAGAGAAGATTTCTCTTTTGTGAAGTTTTGGCTGTCCTGGAACTCACTATGTTAGAGCAGGCTGGCCTTGAATTCACAGAGATCCACCTGCATGTGCCTCCCAAGTACTAGGATTTTAAAAGTGTATACCACTAAGCCCGGCCTGGCTCTGTACTTCTGATTTCTGACACTTGGGGTTCTTGTTCTGCCCCTCCCAGAGCTAAGAAATTTCTATGTGTGGTAAACAGCTTGCCAGAGGGAAAGGGTAATTATTTCTCTACAGGTTACACAACCCAGACAGAGTCTATGCCAAGTGACACCTGCTCCACTAGGCTCTCCTACCCAAGGTTGCTGGCACCCCAGGGCAGGTCCCAGAGGGCCAGGAATGCCATCACCCTGCTGAGCTCTCTGAAGTAATTCATACAAGTTGATCCTAAATCTCTTGCTTGGCTTTCCTTCGCAGTCCAAATACACCTTCTTGCCTACACCCACAGCTTCCCCTGTTCTCTCTCTCTCTCTCTCTCTCTCTCTCTCTCTCTCTCTCTCTCTCTTTACATTTCACATGAATTGTTATTTTGCCTGCATGTATGTCTGTGTGAGGATGTCAGATCCTCTGGAACTGGAGCTACAGATGATTGTGAGCTACCACTTGGGTGCTGGGAATCAAACCTGGGTCCTCTGGAAGAGCAGCCAGTGTTTATAACAGATTAGCCCAGCTCTCTCCAGCCCCTCCCTCTGTCTCTTGACTTGCGTAAATGCTGCCTCAGGGAACCCTACAGGGCCTAATGTCACTGTTCCTCCTGGGAACTGTGAGTGATGACTATGTCTTGGGTTTTTGGTGGGCTTGTTTTGTTTTGTTCTTTGAGACACTCTGCAGCCTTGGCTAGCCTAGAACTCACTTTGTAGTCCAGGCTGGTCATGAACTTTTAAGCCAATAGCAGTTAAGAGCACTTGCTCCTTGGGTTTGATTCTTAACATCCATGTCAGGTGGCTCATGATCAACTCTAATTTCAGTTCTAGGGCATCAGACACCATTTTGTGCCCTCCCCAAACACCTGCATGCATATGCTTCACATACATGCATGCAGCTACATACAGTGTCTTAGTCTGGGTTACCGCTGTTATGAAGAAATACCACTACCAAAAGCCAGTTGGGGAGGAAAGGTTCAGGCTTCTATGTCATCGTCTATCACTGAAGGAAGTCAGGACAGGAACTCCAATAGGTCAGGGCCCTGGAGGCAGGGTCCTACCTGATTCAGAGGCCATGGAGAGGTTTGCTCAGCCTGCTTTCTTATAGAACCCAGGACCATCAGCCTAAGAATGACACCATTCACAGTGGGCTGGGCCTTCCCACATTAATTACTAATTTAAAAAAACAGAAGTTTGACAGGTTTGCTGGCAGCCAGATCTTACGGAGAGACATTTTCTTAATTGGGATTCCCTCCTCTAAGATAACTCTAGCCTGTGTCAAGCTGACATAACATTAGATGTGGTAGCACTTTGCCTCACGAAGACTGTGAGAGTTCTTATGGGGTTAGGCTGTGTGGGTTATGGGAGCCTTTATGGGAGCTGGCTACGTCATCTTCACATGTGCTTCCCACGTGTGAAACCGAACGCAACACGAAGGCAATTCGACCGGCTGCAAAGAAATGGATGTGAAGTGGGGGGGACCACAGATGAAACCATATCTGTGTCTCATTATTTCTATTTTTTCCTCATTGTGATTTATTATATAACATGGACCTCATAGGACTGTTCAGTGACTGAAGAATTTAACGAGCAGAAACCATTTAACTGTTTGTCTGCCAGAGCTCTGCCTCAGGGCTCATTAAATCTGTGAAAATAAGGAAGGATAAACAAAGTTGGGCGTTGTTCATGCCTGCAATCCCAGAGCTCTGGAGGCTGTAGTAGAAGGATCATGAAGAGTTCAAGGCCAGCCAGTAAATGATGAATTTTTGCCCCTATCCGATCCTGGCTAGACTGGAAACTTCGATGTATAATGGACTAGACTGGAAATCTGAGATCTGCCTGCCTCTACTTCCTGAATGCTGGGATTAAATGTGTGCACCACCACATCTGGCTACATAGTGAGTTTGAGGTTAGTCTGAACTATGTAGTAAGACCCTGTTTCAAGGAAGGAAAAAGAGGAGGAGAAGAGGCAGGAAAAAGAGTTTTTTTCTTTGAGATGCTATCTGGCTATGTAACCAGAGCTGGTCTGGAAGTCTGGAAATATGTCCCCCTGGCCTTAACTGTTGAGAGGTCAAATTACAAGTGTACACAGTCAACCGTGTCTGACTCTACTGAAGCAACCTTCCTCCTTTCCTCTCTGTTATTATTGTTGTATTTATTTATTTATTTATTTATTTGAGATAGGATCTTTTTTTTTTGTTTTGTTGTTTGTTTTATTTTTGAGACAGGATTTATCTGTATAGCAGTCCTGGCTGTCCTGGAACTGGATAAGTAGACCAGGCTAGCCTCAGACTCACAGAGATCCACCTGCTTGTGCCTCTCAAGTGTTAGGAATAAAAGTGTATGCCGTAACGAATGCCTGGCTTCTTTCTTCCTTTCTAGCTGTGTGTGTGTGTGCACACCGGAAATGGAAATCAGGGTTCACGAATTCTAGGCAAATGGTCTACCAGCAATGCAGGCCCCAAGCTATTCACTGATGGATGCTAGGCAAGAGGATCTACCCCTGAGCCACGCCCTTGGCATCTCTATGGTAAATTATAGTTAAGAGATCTATCACTAAGCTACATTCCCTATCTTTTGCTAGTAAATATTAAGCCAACAATAGAACACTGAGCCATGCCCCCAAATCCTCACTGGTGAATTCTAAGCAGGTTCTTTACCAGTGAACCCCACCAGGACCCTCCTGTCAGGTTTTAAGCTAAAATTTGCTGAGGCACATCCACAGCCCCTTACTGGAGGATTCTAGGTCGGGGATCTAGCACCGAGCTATCTCCTCAGCTCTCTTTTTAATTCCTTATTTTGAAACGGGGCTCACTCTGTAGTTCAGGCTGGCCTGGAACTCCAGATTCCCCTGCCTCGGTTTCGTAAGCACCGGTGTGTAGCTGTGTGCCGCCATATCTGGTTCTCTGGTTGAAACTTGACTGATGTATTTTCTGTTCTAATCTAATTAGCTAAACCTCAGAATTCCCAACACGAGCTAGTTTCTCACAAAATTGTTTCTCATGAGTTGATATTCGTTGTAGCGTGAACACTGTATGGTTAGTCAGGCCAGGCTGAGTGGCATACACCTATCACTGCAGCACTTGGAAGGCTAAGGTAGGATTGTCTTCTAGGCTAGCCTGGGCTACATAGTGAGTAGTAGGTCAGAAAAATGGTACATGGCAAGATCCTGTCTCAAAAGCAAACAAGTAAATCATTAAGAAAAACACCTAAGAGACAGATGGGCTGGCAGGATGACAAGTGGGTAACGGTTCCTGTCACCAAGACTGATGGTCTAGCTCCGAACACTCCTGGAACCCGCCTGGTAGGAAAAGAGAAGCAACTCCTAAAAGCTGACTTTTGACTTCTACATCTGTGTCATGCATGTTTACAGAATGCAGACACAGAGAAGTAAACTTTTCAAACAGAGAAAAACAAACAGGGCAGGGCCTGTAGTTCAGCCGGTAGGCCTTTGTCCAGCATGAAGGTGGCTCTCATTTCCATCCTCATCCTTGCATAGACCTGACCTGGAGGCAAGCTAGCACTCAGCACGGAACCAGGAGGATAAGAAGAGCAAGCTGAGTATGGTGCCCCAGGCCTTTAATTCCAGCACTCGGGAAACAGAGGCAGGCCGATCTCTGTGAGCTCAAGGCCAGCCTGTTTTACAGAGTGAGTTCCAGGACAGCCAGGGCTACACAGAGAAGTGCTGTTTGAAGGAGGAAGAGCGGGAAGAAAAGGAGGAAGGAGAGGAGGAGGAGAAGAAAGAGGAAAAGGAAGAGGAGGAGGAAGAGGAAGAGGAAGAGGAGCACAGCTACCTACTCAGCTTGAGATCAGCCTCAAGGGATAAAGGAAGCCGGCAAGAACACGTGGGGGAAAGGAAAGAAGAAAGAAAGAAGAGGGTACTGGTTAATTTGTATCAATTTAACATAAACTAGGGTCATCTGAAAAGAGGAAGGAGTCTTCAGTTGAGAAAACATCTCCATCCAACTGAGCTGTAGGCAAATCTGTATAACGTTTTCTTGATTGAGGATTAAAGCCAGAAGTTCTGGTCCATAGAAGGTGGCGTCATCCCTAGTCTGTGTTATGTAAGCAGTCAGGCTGAGTAAACAGTGTTCTTCAGTCTCTGCATCAAGTTCTGGCTCCCCTTCATAAGGGACTGTGCTGTGAAAGTGTTCGACAACCCAACCAAACTTTTCTCCCTACGTTGCTTTTTTTTTTTTTTTTTTTTTTTTTGGGGGTGGGTGGGTGGGTGCTGGCCTCGAACTCAGAAATCTACCTGCCTCTGCATCCCAAGTGCTGGGATTAAAGGCGTGCGCCACCACTGCCCCTAAGTTGCTTTTGGTCCTGGTGTTTATCCCAGTAATAGAAAAGCAAATGAAGAAATAAATAAGAAAGAAGGGAGAGGGGAGAGAAGAGACAAGAGAGGAGGGGAGGAGAGCAGAGAAAAGGGGAGGGGAAGAGAGAGAAGAAAAGGGCTCAGTCATCAGTCTTTCCTGTGCCTGCCAGGACAAGGACTTTGTTTTCTTCAGAGCTTCATCAGTGCGAACAAGGCAGAAAGCCTTCTGTAGAAACTTCCAGATAAAGGAATGAGAGAGCACCAGCACCAGCTCATCTGTGTCCCCCATCCATGCCCCAGCACGTCAGTCTCCCTTCTTAACACTCATCGCTTTACTACATCCAAGAGTCTTGCATCCTAGAGGTTACTGCACTTGGAGGCAGAGGAAGGTGATTCTCTTGAGCTTAAGGCCAGCCTGGTCTACACAGTGAGTTTCGGGACAGCCAGGGCTACACAGAGAAATTCTGTCTTGAGAAAACAAAAAAACAACAAAAAAATCTTTTAAACCAGAACTGGAATTGTGTTGTTTCCTGTCTCTGATTGCTTCCCTTTATACTTGAACGAAGGCCAGATTCCTTCTCATGTCTTGGCCTGCTTTATATTCAGCTTCCCCTTTCGTCATATTTTCCTCTCAGCAGTCCATTACACTGACCACTGGGCTTTTCATTCTGGATTTCCGCATCCTGGACCCTTACTTACATCAACTCTGCCATCTGTTTGGAATGCCCAGCCTTTCCTGAGATATTTCCATGGCTGGCTTTTTTGTTATTCTTCAGTTCTTGGCTTAAATGTTATCATTTCAAAATCTTTAAGAAATTAAAAATAGAACCACCATATGACGAAGCGATCCGACTTCTGGGTATACATCCAAAGGAAATGAAGGCAGTGTTTGGAAGAGGCATCTGCACCCTATGTTTGTGGAGACCCTAATCTCAGCTTAGTACCCATCGATGGACGAATGGATAACAGAAATGAGAGATATATTTGTCATGAACTATTAATCAGCTATTCAGCTTTAACAACAACAACAACCCCCCCCCCCAAAAAAAAAGCCCAGCTGGGCTAGCGATGTAATCCAGTGATTGAGTTCTTGGTTGGAGTATGTAAGGATTTGGAGTCCATCCTCAGGACAGAGAGGAAGGAAGGGAGGGAGGAAAGAAGGAGAGGGTGGTACCTGTCATGCTGTAGGTTCTTTGTGTATTTGTTTGATTGTTTGATTGTTTTAGACAATGCCTCTCTACATAGCCCTGGCTGTCCTAGACTCACTAATTAGACCAGGTTGGCCTTAAACTCATAGAGATCCTTCCACCTCTTCCTCAGAAGAGCTGGGATTAAAGGCATGTGCCAACACGTCCAGCCTTGTGTTCCTGTCATATGTCACAAGATGAATGAAAACTTTATGCAAGGCTTTATGGTAACTGAAATAAATTTGACATAGAACAAACCACTCACATGTAGAGAGGAAAACCTAGCTCAGCTCAGGAAAGCTAAGAGTAAAGGGTGGCACCCAGGTCAGAAGAGGGAGGAGGGAGGAGTGTGGGCACTGATGCTCAAAGAACACAAAGTTTCATTGCAGCAGATGAGAAGAAAAAGCCTAAGAGTCTAACAGGGCAACTGTAGCTGATAACAATGATTGGTGTTCTTGAAACTTGTAATTAGTGGGGATGGGGGTGGGGAGGTGGCAGAAGTCTTTAATTCCAGCACTCTGGAAAGTAGAAGCCGGAAGGTCTGTGAGAGCTCCAGGCCAACCTGCTAGCTACACAAAGGAACCCTGTCCCTCAAAAATAATACAATACAATAAAATAAAATAAAATAAAATAAAATAAAATAAAATAAAATAAAATATGCCAGGTGAGTGTTTTTGATCCTAGCACTTGGGAGGAAGGGGCAGGCAAACCAGTGTAACTTTGAGGCCAGCTTGGTCTACATATAGAGTTCCAGGCCAAGCAGAACTGCACAGTGAGATCCTGTCTCCAATAAGTAAATAAACAAAAACTAGTATATGAGATGATATATACATGAAATAGCTGATCACTCCACAGTGTATATGTAAATCAAAATCTGTTGTGTACTACAGAGTTATGCAACACAGGGCTAAGTATTGAGACTCTGTTGGAGATTTTTTTTTTTTTTTTTTTTTTTTTTTAATTTCATGTATGTGAGTACATTGTCGCTGCCTTCAGACAGACCAGAAGAGGGCATCAGATCCCATTATAGATGGTTGTGAGCCACCATGTGGTTGCTGAGAATTGTACTCAGGACCTCTGGAAGAGCGGTCAGTGCTCTTAACCACTGAGCCATCTCTCCAGCCCTGTCTCAGATTTTTAAAAAGTCAAACTTTGGGGCTGGCAAAATGGCATAGCAGGTAAAAGTGCTTGCTGCCACTATGCCCAACTGGTCAAAAGTTTTTTAAATATCAAATTTTTAACTGGAAAAGGGTAAATAATACCTGTAATTCCAGGACTCAGAAGGCTGAGGCACTTCTTGGTTCACTGTGAGTTTAAGGCTGGCAATTCTTCGCCAGCTAAGACCACATACTGAGACCCCATCCCCTCCTTTCCCAACAGTAATTCAGTGTGTTTAGGAGCAGAATGAAACTTCTAGTATTTGGGGGTTCTTGTTTTGTTTTATCTTTTTTTTTTAAAAAAGATTTATTTATGTATTTTATGTGCACGAGCTCCCCCGAGAGCATTTGTACATGTATATTTTAAGTGTTTGCTTGCATATATGTCTGGATGAGGGTGTCAGATCCTCTGGAAGAGGAGTTGCAGACAGCTATGAGCTGCCTTGTGGGTTCTGGAAATTAAACCCCAGTCCTCTAGAAAAACAGCCAGTGATCTTAAATGCTGACCCATCTCTCTGGTTCCTTGATTTGCTTTTTTTGAGCGTGTCTGCATATACTGGCTTTCATATTCTTGTAGGGTTCCCACTATCCCTACCCTTACAAGATTTCTCTGTATTGCCCTGGCTGTCCTGGAACTCCCTTCTGTAGACCAGTCTGGGCTGGAATTCACAGATATTCACCTCCCTCTGCCTCCAGAGTTCTGGGATAAAGGCATACACCACAAATATTCGGCTGTAAAATTTACAGTGTTTTTTTTTTTCCTTACTGTTTGTTTATTTGCTGTTTGTTTTTGAGACAAGGTCTCATGTACCTCAGCTGTGTAGCTCAGACTGACCTTGATCTACTGATCTTATTGCCTCAGCCTCCTGAGTGCTGGAACAACAGACCTGACCATCCCCCTCCTCCTTGGCACACAATAACTCTGGGGGAACTGAGCCGAGCTGCCACGAGAGCTACTTTAATCTTCTCTGAAGACATTGTCCCAGATGAATAATCTCTTAAAAGTTCACCACCTCTCAACTCTGCCACACCCAGGTCTAAGACCTCAGTGCACGAGTCTTTTTGGGGGGAGGGTTGGGGGGGGGACACTCAAACTATAATCCACACAACACCAATTAGAGAAGAAAGGTGCAAAGAAGTCTGGGAATGTTTCAAAGCAGCAGCAGGGTGAGGAATGATTGGTCAGTGTCACTTAGGTATCCTGAAGAGAGTTGCTGGTGACAGGCAGCCTCATAAGCAGGCTGTCAGCGACAGCAACTTGACTTAGGAAGCATTCCTTTGGCTGTCTGCGCTTGGCTTTCTGACAAATTCCTGGGCCTGATTCTAGCCTTCCCATGGCTTCTTGTGATTTACTCAGCACCCTCGGGCTCATTTCCCCTTTCCTGGTTTGCAAATTCATAATCTGCAAAGAGCCAGGATAGGCACAAGTCCCCATGGCTGCTTTGCCCTCCTGAGACCCTGGGAAATTCCCCCTGGAGGAGTGGGAGGGGGGTTTTCATGTGGTAAAGTGAGCCTCCCTTCCACACAATGCAGATTGGATTAACAGATGGCAGCTATGTCATCCTTAAACCGAGGAGGATGAAGTGTCTGTTTTGAAGGCGTGGGCTGCATTGGGGGACAGGGGAGGAAGGAAATCTACTTGATTACTAAAGTTTCTAAATGCATTTATCAGCTTGGAAACGAATCAAGCCTCCATGTTGAGGGAACTGCATTAACAATGAAGAGTTAAAGCCAGGCAGTGGTGGCACACACCTTTAACCCCAGCACTTGGGAGGCAGAGGCCAGCCTGGTCTACAGAGTGAGTTCCAGGACAGCCAGGGCTACACAGAGAAACCCTGTCTCAACAAAACAAAACAAAACAAAACAAAACAAAACAAAACAAAAACAATGAAGAGTTAAGACAATGTAACAGGGGCTGCTGAGACAGCTCAGCAAGTGAAGGAGTAATGGTCACTGTAGCCAAACCTCACTACCTCTGACTTTATAAACGGGTGGAAGAAGAGAACTGACATTTTCACAAATGGTCCTACAACTAGCATGTCATACATACACAGACACACAATTAAAAAAATAGGCCATTGAGATAGCTCAGTGAATAAAGACACTTGCTGCTAAGCTTTTATTACCTGAGTTCAACCCCCAGGATCCACATGGTGGACCAAGAGAGAACTGACTCCCACAGATTTTCCTCTGATTTCCACACGCTCATGGTTTCCATCCTGAACACAAATAAATCTAATAAAATATCTTAATGCCATGAAATTATTAAGGGGCTCGAGCCAGGCCGTGGTGGTGCACGCCTTTAATCCCAGCACTTGGGAGGCAGAGACAGGCGGATTTCTGAGTTCGAGGCCAGCCTGGTCTACAGAGTGAGTTCCAGGATAGCCAGGACTACACAGAGAAACCCTGTCTCGAAAAACAACAACAACAACAACAACAAAAAAAAAAAAAAAAAAGGAAGGAAGGAAGCAAAAAAAGAAAAAAAGAAAAAAAAAAGAAAAAAAAGAAAAAGAAAAAAGAAAAGAAATTATTAAGAGGCTTGAGAGGTAGCCCAGGGATTAAGAGCACTGGCTGCTCTGCACAAGGCTCGGGTTCAGTTTCCAGCATCCACATGGTAGCTCACAACCATCCAGTTCCGAAGTATCTGATGTCCTCTTGGAGCCTCTGTGGGTACCAAGCATATACAAGGTGCACACAGATACAGGCAGGTAAGCACTCATCCACATAGAAAAAATAAAATAATTAAATCTTTAGAAGTTTTTAAGATAATGCAATAATGTATACATCTTTCTCTTTCTCTGGTACACAGTGGTGCAACAGTATAGCAATCCTTCTGCCCCAGTCTCTTTAGTGCTGAAACTACAGGTGTGACTCTGCAGAACCACATCAGACAAGGTGAATGACTTAAAAATAGAATCAGGAAATTATATTTGCATAAAAGGAAAAAATTTCAGGTTAGAGTCTTAAGTTTAAAAGGCATCATATAAAAAGGAGTATGAAGGCACAATTCTTTTTTTTTTTCATTTATTTCCGTATTTACTTTACATCCTGATTGTATCCCTACTCCCTCCTCTCCTCCCCGTTCTACATGTACATTTCCCCCCCCCCCCACATTACCCTCTTCCCTCTCTGAGGAGAAGGGGAGCCCCCTCCTTGGGTACTACCTCACCCTGTGGTGAACACACCACCTTACTGTGAGAAAATTGAGAACATTTGGGTCACTGAGGTGGCTCAGCTGATAAAAGCACTTTCAGTGAAGAAAGACAACCCAAGAGTGTGATCCCCAGGACCCAAATTAGTGGAAGGAGAGAAAAAACTGTAAGTCGTCCTCTGACCTCTGTGGTTGTGCTCTGGTCTACTTCTCCCCAACGATATAAACAAATAACTATCATTTAAAAAGGCTTTATTTGTTCATTTTATGTGGATGGGTGTTTTGCCTGGATTTATCTGTGAACATGCATGCAGTACCCTTGGAGGCAGAGAGGGGGAGTTGGATTCCCTGGATCTGGAGTTACAGATGGTTGTGACTGCTATGTGGGTGCTGGCACTTAAACTCAGGTCCTCTACAAGAATGAGTGCCCTTAAACACTGAGGCATCTTTCCAGCCCCTAAAATGTAACTTTTTAAAAAAGTAGGCAGACTGATCAGATATAGTAGTGCAAGTCTGTGATAGATACCAACACTTCAGAGATGAAGGCTGGAGGGTCAGAAGTTCAAGGCTACTCAGGGAGTCCAAGCAAACCTCCCCTCCATATTTGTGCACGTGCACATGCGTGTGATCACTTAATTATGGTTTATCTAAAAACTGGAAAGATACATGAAAAACTACAAAAAAACTAATAGAAAATGTTTTCACCGAAACAGTACAGAGGTACAGAAGTTTGAGTTCTTTTGTTGTTGTTTTTCTTTCTTATGAGATTTTTTGAGCCAAGATCTCGTTATGTAGGTTTGGCTGACCTGGAAGTACTATATCGACGTGGCTGGCCTCAAGATTGCTTCTGTCTCCAAAGTGCTGGGTGTAAAGATATATGCCATCCCGCCTGACTCTTTTGGTGTTTTGAGACTGGATCTCACTGCATCCTTTGTGATTTCCGGATTTGACATGACTGGGGGTGACAAGGGACTGAAGAAAGGACAGCCACACACACAGAAATGATGGGGTGAGTGGGCTGTTCTTGATCTTATGGTTCGGCATAAATTAACCAACAACCTGAAACCCAGTACACTAATAATGTTCAGCCCAGGAGGAGTTAGCTAATACTGGTAACAGGTCTCTTCTAAGGGGCAGTTTCAGGTTGCAGTCATTCTGAGAGGAATCTGCAGCTGCTAGTTTTTGTACACACTGACAGCATTCACAATAAGAACAGAGGAAAGCTTTGCCACAACTCTGAGGCTCACCCTGGGGGACGGCTTTGCCAGTCCATGAGTCTGAGGCATTGAGAACCATATAAAAGAATATGCCTCTTCTCAGTATTTTATCTTCACTTAACATATTTATGCTTTCTCTGCTGCCCCCAGCATGTCATGAATCCCAGGCTAGCCCTGAACTCATTATTCAGTTGAGGATGACCTTGAATTCCTGATGGTCTTGTCTCTACATCCCAAGTGCTGGGATATGCTGACTACTACAACATCCAGCTAAATATTATTTATTTATGTATTTATTTTTGAGAGGTCTCTTTATGTAGTCCCAGCTGTCCTAGAACTCACTATGTAGACCAGACTGGTCTCAAACTCACAGAGATCCTCCTGTTGCTACCTACCAAGTGCTGGAATGTCATAAATATGCTAGTAAATATTTTTATGTAAATGTATGTATGTATGTATGTATGTATGTATGTATGTATGTGTGTGTGTGTGTATGTGTATGTAGAGACAGAGTCTCTCTAAGTAGCCCTGGCAGTCCAGAAACTCACTATGTAGACCAGGCTGGCTTCAAAGTCACAGAGATCCTCCTGCCTCTGCCTCCTAGGTGCTGGGATTAAAGGACTGCACCACATGCCTAGTCTAATATTTTTATTTTAAATGTAACAGTATACTATTTCCTTAAATGTGTGTTGTAGCTAGCCAGTGGCAGCACATACCTTTAATCCCAGCACTCGGGAGGCAGAGGCCGGCAGATTTCTGAGTTCAACGCCAGACTGGTCTACAGAGAGAGAGCTCCAGGACAGCCAAGGCTACACAGAGAAACCCTGTTACAAAAACAAAACCAAAGCAGGGAAAAAAACCACCCCAAACTAGTGTATTGTGGCATATGTGACCTGATTCCATGAACATAAAATATGTCCTAGTTTGTGTTCCATTACTGTGATAAACCATAACCAAATGTAACTTATAGAAATTTGGGTTTACGGTTCCAGAGGGATATTTCCACCACAGTGAGGAGGCATGGCGGCAAGCAGTAGGCACAGTGTCCAGCGGCAGGAACAGAAAGCTTAAATATCATTTTTTTTTTAAAATTTGAAATCAAAGTAAATTTTGTACCATTTAAGAAATTATAACTTCATCTTGATAATAATTATACAGATTTCTACCAATAGGTTATGGCTATGCAATAAGTCCTAGCTAATCCTCCCTGTTCCAACAAAACCACTACTTTTCCCTAGAAAGACAGCATATTTTTTTTTTAAAAAATTTATTTATTTTAGGTATATGAATACACTGCCGCTGTCTTCAGACACACCAGAAAAGGGAATTGGATCCCATTACAGATGGTTGTGAGCTATCATGTGGTTGCTGGGAATTGAACTCACGACCTCTGGAAGAGCAGTCAGTGCTCTTAACAGCTGAGTCATCTCTCCAACCCCTACAGACCACAGTTTTAAATAGCAAGTGTAAATCAAAGAGAGTAAATTGGCAGAGCTAGGACAAGACTATCTCAGCCCCCACCACAGTGAGATATGTCCTCTGACAAGGCCACACCTCTCCTGGCAGCTGAGTTTCATGTCAGTTTGACAGGAATTATAGTCATCTCAGAGGCGAGAACTTCAATTTAGAAAATGCCTCCGTAAGATCTAGGTATAGGAAGGCCTGTTGCATATGCTCTTAATTAGTGATTAACAGGGGAAGGTCCAGCCCATTGTGGTGTAGTCCCTGAGTTAGTAATCCTGAGTTCTATAAGAATGTAGACTGGGGACTTGAACAAAGACTTCAAATGCCTGATATTATAACGGACATTTCTAAAGCCATCACAGATATTTAAAAAATATCTTACCTCAGCATATTCTGACATGGACACCTACACTCCTTGAATACGTGTGCATGAATAGTTCTGGAAACACAAATAATGGATATTATGCAATGGGTATTTCTGGAAAGTTGCAAAATAGACCAGTAAAAGCAAAAGGGGAGGTACTGGGCAACTGGAAAAGATATTTCCTTAAATAGATTACAGACTCATAACATGTAAGGAAGCAAGTATATTCCCCACCCTTGGTCTTGGAAATTAAAGTTTAGGCCTCACAGATTACCAGACAAGTGCTCTGCCATTAAGCTATATTCCCAATGTTCTTTATTACACTAAAAATTACTTTTATTTATTTGTTATATATGTACACATACAGAAGTACATGCCACACTTTGGTTTTGATTTTGTTTGAAACAGGGTCTCATTGTGTAGCTTTGGCTGTCCTGGAACTCACTATGTAAACCAGGTTGGCCTTAAACTCAGAGATCCTGAGTGCTGGGAAATAAAGGCTTGTACCACCATACAGGCCAGGCCCTGCATATCATACATTGTCAGACTGAAGGTCAGAGGATAACTTGAAGGAGCCAGTTCAGGTTCTCTCCCTTCACTCTGTGGGTCCCAGGGATCAACTCAGATCAACAGGCTTGGAGGCAAGCATCTTTATCCAATGATCCATCTTATATACCCCCTCTTTTGAAACAGATTCTCATGTGGCCCAGGCTGGCCTTGAACTCACCTTGTAGCCAAGACTGACTTTGAACTGCTCATTCTCCTTCCTCCATTTCTTAAGGACTGATATTATAGCCATGCACCATGATGCCTGGCTGATGTGGTCCTGGGAATTAAATCCAGGATGCTACATTCCCAGTGCCCTCGTAGCTGTCTTGGAGACAAGGCAGACTATCATTGTATCACAGCAGTGGTGTTCAAGAAACCTTTATTTTACTTAGCAGTAGTCCTAAACCCTGAGAGTAGTGAGTGATGCTGGCTGTGTTTGGTACTTCCTGTTTCTATGATCGGTATGCCTGAAAGAACAACATGAGGAAAGGCTTATGGTTTCAGAGGGTTCAGTCCACCATGGCAGAGAAGGCATGCTGAAGCAGTTCATATCAAGATGATCTGGGGGGCTGGAGAGATGGCTCAGTGGTTAAGAGCACTAATTGCTCTTCCTGAGGTCCTGAGTTCAATTCCCAGCAACCACATGATGGCTCACGACCATCTGTAATGGGATCCAATGCCCTCTTCTGGTGTGTCTGAAGACAACAGTGTAATCATATACATTAAATAAATATTTAAAAAAAAAAGATGATCTGGGAACAGGAAAAAGGGAAAGGATTGGACATTTGGTATATAACCACTAAAGATGTGCACATAGTGACCTATTTCCTTCAGCTCTTCCCACCTTCCAAAGTTTCTAGAACCTTCCCCAAAATAGTGCCATCAGGGGATCAAGCCTTCCATACTGAAACTTTGTGGGACATTTAAGATCTAAACCATAGAGGTGGGCATTATAGCCCAAGACTGTAGTTCCAAAACTTGAGAAAAGAGAACTGCCATGAGTTCAAAGCCAGCCTGGGGTAGATAGTGAGTTCCAGTCTAGTCTAGGATACAAAATAAGATCCTGTTTCAAAACATCTGGGGAGAGTGGAACTCACTTAGAATTCCAGCACTCAGGAGGTGGAAGCAGGAGGATTTGGAGTTCAAGGTCATCCTAGGCTATGTAGTGATTTCTTGATTAGCTTGGGCTACATAAAATCCTCTCTCAAAAACACCAATGGTACATGGAGATGGTTTGGCTAGCAAAGGGATTTGTCTGCAAGCTTGATGACCTGAGTTCAAATCCTGAGACCTACATAATAGAGGGAGAGAACTGATCCCTGCAAGTTGCCCTGTAAGCTCCACATTAGTACCCACATGGCTGTGCACGCGTGCATGCACGTATGCACAAACACACACACAAACATATACACACACACATACAGAGAAAGAGAGAGAGAGAGAGAGAGAGAGAGAGAGAGAGAGAGAGAGAGAGAATGCTAAAGAACCAAAGCCAAGCAGACACAAAAAAGATTGCGAAGCCACAGAACTCATAGAACTGGAGACAACAGAGGGATGGAAATACCTTGACAGAGTAAACATGTCATCTGAAATCAAGGACTTTGGATCCTTACCCAAGTAAGGGAAAAGTGAAGGGAAAAGGAGAAGGCTGAGGAACTAGGAGTTTCAGGTGAAAAATAAGAAAGCAATTTTGAACCAGGCAGTGGTGGCTCAGGTATTCAACCCTAGCACTCAGGAGGCAGAGGCAGGCAGATCTCCGAGTTCGAGGCCAGCCTGGTCTACTAGTGAGTTTCAAGACAACCAGGGCTGCACAGAGCCCTGTTGTAGAAAACTCTGTAGAAGAGGAAGAAGAAAAGAAAGCGCTCTTTTGGAAGATCAAAGAAACCAAAGAGAAGGAAGTGGTTTGTGTGGTGGGACTCTGCAAAGGTAGCTGATACTTGACTCTTTTGGACAGTAGGCCGTAGGTCACTGAGGTCAGGAGCTACCAAGCATCCTCATGGCATGGGGTCAAAGGAAATGGGAAGCTAATTTGTAAAGATTTGTTTTTATCGTTTTAAAAAAATTTGTGTGTGTGTGTGTATGTGTGTGTGTGTGTGTGTGTGTGTGTGCAAAGTCCCTGAAGTCCAGAAGAGGCATCAGATCTCCTGGAGTGAGAGTTACAGTTGATTGTGATCACCAGTTGTGGGTGCTAGGAACTGAAAGCAGGTTCTCTGCAAGAGCAGTAAGTGCAATTAACTGCAAAGCCTTCAGTTTTTTCCTTTGTTAAATAAAATAGCATCTCACACAGCCAGTGGTGGCTGGGGATTCCATTAATCCCAGGACTCAGCAGGCAGAGGAAGATGGGTCTCTCTGAGTTTGAGGCCAGCCTGGGATAACAAAACCTTGCTCTTCTAGATAATCTGAGTTCAGGTCCTAGCACCCATACAATAGCTCACAACCATCCATTGACATGTAAGGTATCTGACACTACTTTCTGGCCTCTAAGAGATGCATGTAGTGTACATAAATTCATGCAAGCACACACACAAGCATAAAAATATTCTTTTCGTTGAATCATAAGACAGAAAAAGATTTGATGGTTAGTCTAGAAAATAAAACTTACATAGTAGGCGGCGTAGAAGTTGTGGAATGAAAACTGCCTCCTAGTTTGTATCTCATCAACTCTTCAGTAACCACCTCTACTATGTCTATGGTAGGTAGACCGGAAAGCTGCTTGGTGCCTCTTGGTCAGCCCTTCTCTGGATACTTCAGAGCTTGCTCAGTGAGCCCCTAAGCAAAAATGGCTATGGTGGACCATGATGGATTTATCTCACCAGTCTTAGCCAGTCACATCGTCAATGAATGTCCACCTTGCTGATGGCAGCAACACTTGCTGGGGTCCCCATGAAAGCACAGTTTACTAGGAAGGCCAGCCAAATGCCCAGTCTGCTGAGGATTACATTGGACCTCTTCCATCATGGGTTGGGCAATAAGTTTTTCCTCCATGGAATAAGTAACTCTGTGCTTGTTATTTGCTTTCCTCACCCTTTGCACCCCTGCCAAAAGCAGCCCGTGTATGCACAATGAATGGCTCTATTCACATTCACTGTCGTGCTAAACCACACAAGACTGCTTCTATCAAGGGGACTCAGTTTATTTGGAAGTTGGCATGAGTTTGGAGAGGGGTTTTTCATGTCCTGCAACACTTCCAAAGCAGTTAGCCCCATACAACACAAGCATAGCCTGTTGGACAGGGAGTGATAGTGATGGTATTAGTTTTAAGAAAAAGTCCGCAGTTCAGAACAGACCACTCCAGACCACGCGGTTCCAAGGGGGAGGAGGTTTATTCAGGGGATAGGGCAAAGGTGGGGAGAGGAAGGTGGAAGAGAGAAGAGAGAAGTAGAAGTAGAGGCCGGCCATGACCATGTGGAGAGAGAGGAAGGTGGGGGAGGGGACAGAGAGGCAAGAGGGTAAGAGAGAGAGTAAGAGAGTAAGAGTAAGAGTAAGAGAGCAAGAGAGTGAGGAGGGGGCAAGCAGCCCCTTTTATAGTGGATCAGGCCTACCTGGCGGTTGCCAGGTAACTGTGGGGAGGAGCATACCTGGCTGTTGCCAGGCAACTGGGGAGGTGGAGTTTAGACAGATGAGTTGGGGACATTTGGATGGGGGGTTCTGTCCTAAAAAGTGGGTAAACACTGAACCAGTAGCACATACACAATTATAAGTTACACAGACCTGGGAAGCCAAGGGTTACATTGCCCCCAAATTACACCCTGTGACTCACTCTTCAAATGTTTGCAAACTGGGCTAGGGAAAGAGCTCAGTGATACAGTGTTCACCCTAGCTTGTTTGAGGCAGGAGATTCGGTCTTCAGTAACACACACACTTACATACCCCAGATGCTTGTATCTTATTCATGCTACCCTGAACACTGAGGTGTTTTGATTTTTGCTTGTTTTACGTTTATGTTTGGATGGTGGTGATGGTGGTGGCCACTCCTGTGGCAGCGGCGGTGGAATGCATGCCATTGTATGACACAATGAACCTGTGTCAATCAGAGGAAAACTTTTGGGAATCAGTTCTCTCCTCTACCAAATTGGTCCTAGATGTGGAAGACAAATCTTTTTTTTTTTTTTTTTTTTTTTTTTTTTTTTTTTTTTTTTTTTTCTGTTTTTCGAGACAGGGTTTCTCTGTGTAGCCCTGGCTGTCCTGGAACTCACTCTGTAGACCAGGCTGGCCTCCAACTCAGAAATCCACCTGCCTCTGCCTCCCAAGTGCTGGGATTAAAGGCATGCGCCACCACTGCCCGGCGGGAGACAAATTATTAGGCTTGGCTTGACCCACTGAGACATCTCAGTACGTACCCAAGAAATACTTTCACCACAGGACAGGCCATGGTAAGTTGTGTTAGCCAAAACTTCTATAGATCACTTGCAATATCTCCAACTCCTTACTGGTGATGGTGGTGTGACTGATTTGATTAGAGGGGAGAGAGATATTACTAAACTTGAACTCTTGGGACTAAGGAGGCTTATAAATACAATCTGTGAGAAACCTAAGCCATTATGTATAGACTACAGGCTTATGTGAGCCCTCTCTCTCTCTCTCTCTCTCTCTCTCTCTCTCTCTCTCTCTCTCTGTGTGTGTGTGTGTGTGTTTGTGTGTGTAAAATGCCTGATGCTAGGACAGATCTCAGTGATGCAGTGCTTACTTTAGTATATTAAAAACTTCTCCTCGGGGTGCCTCAGCAGTTAAGAGCATTTGTTCTTGTAGAGGGACCAGGGTTCGATTCCCAGCACCCACAAGGTGGCACACAACCACTTTTAACTTCAGTTCTAGGGAATTTGATTCCTTCCTATGACCTCTCAGGAGATCAGGTATGTACATGGTACACATGTATCCATGAAGGCAAAACACTCAGACACATAAAACCAAATAAGTCTTTAAAAAAAAAACCAAATTGAAACAAAATTAAAGAAAAAACCAAAACCATACCTTCCATAGGCCAGTGAGATGGTTCTAGTGGATAAAAGTACTAGCCAACCAAAGCCGATGACCTGAGTTTGATCCCAGTCACCGGGAGGAGAAAACTGACTCCCACAAGTTGTCCTCTGACTTCCACAGTTGCACTCCACACATAAAGTTAATGTGTAGTAAATGTGTGTGTGTGTGTGCTTAAACTAAACTAAAACCCTCCCTTTTGCAGGGCATAAAATGACAAAGAGGGTCTGTTTCTGTGTCTCTTCCCAGACATGCAAAGTGAGCACACAGCTCTTCCCCTACCCATCCCTACCTTAGTCCCCACCCCCACTTCTGCAAAGCACGAACGCCCAGGTCCCCTCTCCAGCTCCTCCCTCCTCTGTAGGACAGACACGAAGCTGGCTGTAGTGAGCTCCTGGACCCCTTCGGACCCCTCCCTTCGCGAAGTTCCTGGCTTCCTCTCTAGGGCTAGGTCTACAAGCCTCTTCAGTCCTCCTGGAAGGTGACCAGAAGCAGCCGCGGGAAGAGACAAGCAGCCGCAGCCGCCACTAGGCCCCGCCCAGCAGCAGCAGAGCAGGGCCGCGCCCGGGACCGCTGCAGAGCGGGGTGAGTGAGTGCAGCCAGGAGGGAGGGAACCAGGTGTCCCGGGTCTCCGCCCTGGCCAGGGGGCCTGCATTGCGACCTTTAGGTCTTTCCTAAAGGTCCCTCCAGCGTCGCGACCTTCAGCTTCTTTTCCCATTTGGCTCAGTCGAGTCCTTTCAGGCCCTCAAATCCGACTTTTTTTTTTTTTTTTTTTTCACAACCCTGCATCTCTTTCCTGCTTTTGCCCCTCTCCTCCCGATACTACGGGGTCCACCGAATCCTCCCCATATGGTAGAACCTAGAATCCAAAGCTCCCGGCCCTAGCCTCATCCTCATAAAGATTCCGAGTCCCTCCCTTTGTCCTGAAGGCAGGAATTCAGGCCAAAAATAGCGCGCCCTTCTAGATCCAGGCTGTTCAGCAACCAACCAACCACATATGTTTTGAAAACTGTCTGAATGCGCAGAAATATGGGATCCTCCCCCCAAATTTCTAGGAATTTAGATACTATCCATCATCCTTTTGCTCCTTCTGGCTGTGATCTTCTGAGAAGTGGCCCAGCAGTCTTCAGGCCGCGATTACAGTGTAAATGGAGATATGGCCCATTCTCCTCTACGCAGACCCCTAAACACAGTAATCTAGTCTTTGTCCTTTGGGATGTGGGGCCTCACTAGTAAAGGTAGCTTGCTCAGAACTCCTAAAAGCTCAAGGCCTAGCACCCTAAATTTCTAAATTCCTCTTCAGGTAGTCAAGACCCTGGCCCACAGACTCCGTTAAACAGAGGTCTAGTCCCCAAACTGCTGGGACCTGGATATGTAAGATTTCCTTTTTCTGGTCAGCGTGGGGGAGCTGATAGACAAGGACGTGGGGCAGAGAGAGGGAGAATTGAATCAGAGGTAAAATGAGCCTGAGGAATAGGGTTAATGGGGGGACTCTATCTAAAACAAACCATAAACACATACGTTTCTATGGCAACCGCATTCTCCTGTCAACCCTGGAGATTTTTTTCTAGAGCTACGACAGGGATGATAGCCCCCGGGAGACTCCCCCTCCCCTCCAGCTGCTGTGTCTTCCTGTTTTGTCTCCACGGCAACAATGACCTCAGCCCTGTACCCCCTCCCTGGTAGGGCTGGAGATCCAGGACTAGTCTTCTGGGGGGCGTGGTGTGACATTAGCCCCGCCTTCGGGGCCTACCAGGGATTGCTTGAATGAAGGGAAAGACCCTTTTCACCGCCTTAGCCAGGCCCAAACCCCGCCCTCAACCCCTCCCCCATGCGATCCTCAGCTGGCCAACTCCACCCAGCCTTAAGCCCCTTTGGTCTGCAGCTGTCGTCCTTGTTTGTGCTGCAGACGCCACTGGCTGGAAAGGTAAGGCTGCAGGAACTTCGAAGGGAAGGAATAGTGGTCCAGGATCCTTGGGACTAGAAAGAGGAGTGGGCTCGGATTCAGGTGTCTGGATCCCTAGAAACACTGTAATTGGGCCAGGACTCAAGCTCTAGATGAAAGGCTGAACATCTGAGCGCATACAGGTCATATATAGGAAAGAGAAGGGACTGGGGAGTGGCACATGGGTCCGAGGAGGGACGATGGTGCTCGCATCCCTGAGGCTGAGAGAGGTAGGATGGGATCTAGACTCCTAGGTTTGACCAAAAAGGCCTGAGATCTGGATTTAAGATGGGTCTTGGGAGAGGACGGCTGGATTCAGACCTTAATCTGGAGGAAGTTGTGGTCTGAATTTGTTCTGAGGGAGAAGGTACTGGGGTCTGAATTTGGACGGAGAGGGAGAGCGGCTGGGATCTCGACTCTTAGTTTGAGGACTTGGAAAGATGGAGTATAGATCCCTGAATCCGAGAAGATGGAGCTCCTGGATGCTTGTACCTGGTTCCTAGAGGTACTCAGGACAGGAGAAGTCCTTGTTCTGACCCTGCTTCCAGAGGTCCCAAACCAGCACTGGAGTGTGTGTGTGTGTGGGGGGGGGGGGGTAAGCTAGGAAGCTTTGAGGGTTTAAGGCTGAGCCCACCACTGGTGTGAGGTGTGGCCGGGAGTCTGATGAGGGTTGTGCCCAGCATGTGCCCAGCCCATGGAGTGATGGATGATCTCGGGAGTGTGGCATGGGGGAGGGTAGCAGGGGTGCTGGGTGTGGCCCTGAGAGTGGAACTAGACCTAGAGGAAGCTCTAGGGGCGTTTCCTCACCCTGCTTATGTCTTTAGCTGAGCATTCCTGAGCTCTGACGGTGCTGGAGGGCCTCTGGACCACTAGTTCCGTTACCTCTCCTAAGGCCTTCCTTTCTCTTATTCTTCCTTTCCTAACTAACTTTTCTCCCGGACAGAAGGATTTATGTTCTTCCCTCTTCCTTCTAGTGTCTGTGGCGGGACAGTAACCCACTTTATTATTATTATTTTAATTTTTAAAGACAGGCTCTATGTATAGCCTTTGTAGTCCTGGAACTCGCTATGTAGACCTGGCTGGCCTTGAACTTGTAGAGATCTGTCTGGCTCTTCCTCCTAAATGCTGGGATTAAAGGCGATCGGTGGCCCACTTATTGTAGTGTGGGGTGTCAGGCTAGGCCTGGCTTCCCAAAAACGGATCCAGTGGGAGCTGGAGGTTTCTGCCTTTCTGTCCCAACTCCTAAGTGCACTGGAGGCTTCTAGTTCCCAGGGAGAATTCCTACTCCAGCACGAATTCTAGCCTGGAGCCAAGGAAGAGTTGTGTCCTCTAGCTCAGTCAAATTCAAGGAGTTTTAAAGGAATCTGAGCTGGTCATAAGCAGGAGAGTCTCTTCCTAACCCTATCCCCACCCATTACGGGTTGAACCCAGTACCTCACACATGCTAGTCAAATACTCCACCTACCTTCCTACCACCAGCTTCTCCATTCTCTCCCCAACCCCTTGGTGAGATTTGGCTAGTCTTGAACTCTCTGTGACTGACCCCAGGAAGGTCTTGAATTTTCAATCCTGCCTCCCCAGTCCTGTCTCTACGGGTGTTTTGAAAATACTGTTCTGCACCACCAGGCCATACTTTCCTCATTTTGTTCTTGGAGGGACTCAGATTTAAAAAAAAAAAAAAAAAAAAAAAAAGTTTTCTTCCTTAATCCCAGCACTCAGGAGACAGAGACATGGAGATCTCCGTGAACTCCAGGGCCAACTTGGTCTACATACAAGTTCCAGGCCAGCGAGGCTTACATAGCAAATGTTTATCTCAAAATAGATTTTTAAAAAATATTATTTATTTTTATTTATACGAGTACACTGTAGCTGTCTTCAGACATGCCAGAAGAGGGCATCGGATCCCATTCCACATGGTTGTGAGCCACCATGTGGTTGCTGGAAATTGAACTCAGGACCTCTGGAAGAGCAGTCAGTGATCTTAACAGCTGAGCCATCTCTCCAGCCCTCAAAATAGATTTTTAAACTATATATATTTTTTGCCGTGGGTGAGGGACGCACGCGCGTACCGCAGGGCACGGATAGAGGTCAGAGGACAACTTGTAGGAGTCGTTCTTCCTGGCTCCAAACTCACAAACTCTCTCCCTCCTTTCCCTCCGCCTCCCTCACTTTCCTCCCCCTCCCTCCTTTCCCTCCCCCTCCCTCCCTCACCCCCACTCTCACTCTCTGGGCGGTGAGGGTCTTGGCACCACCTCCTGGTCCCTGCTACACTGCCCTGGCTGAGGCAACTTAAAGTCCTTATAAGGAGCGGAGACTCCGGGCCAGGCTGGGCCTCCCGCCTCTACAACCACCGCCCAGGGATCTCCCTCTGCAAACTGCAAAGCCCGGGCTAGGTTGTCATCACTCACGCCCCTCGCGAGCCTTAGGGCGGGCCCTTTGTCCACATTTGCTTCCACCCCACCCACGCAGCAAGTTTTCGGAGAGGAAGGAGAGGGGCGGCGCTTCCTCAGAGCAACCTCTGGGACCTCGCCTAGGAACCTCTGCCAAGTATGCGTCCCCACCGGGAGACGCGTCCCAGCTGTAGAGTCTAGGGCTCCGGGGTCAGAGTGCTGCAAGGGAGAACTGTCTGAATTCCGCTCTGACTGTCTCTCTCTCTCACTCCAGGGCTTCTGATCAGCCTTTTCCAGGTGTGCAACCCTATCCACCTTCGCAGCTGAAACTTTCTCCTTCCGGTCCTCTGTTAAGGCAGCAGGTGAGTGTGCTCCCGAGCCCTAATTCCTAACTCTTGAGGGTGGAGCGCCTGCGGTCTGGACTTACAGTTCTGAGGGTCAAGGATTTGGGGTGGGGGGCTGGTGTCCATCTTTAAGGGAAGAGGACTGGGGTTTTAGACCGGCAGTCTAAGAGGGGCGGGTTTAGAGCCCTGTTCTGAGTCTGGTGGAGGTGCACCAGGGGCCTGGACCCGTCAGTTTAGAAGCATAGTGCCTGGAAACTGAACTGAGTCTGATAGGGCTGGGGATTCCTGGGTTAACCAACTAACTTAGCCAGGAATACTGAATTGGATTTATAGGAGGAGAGGAAGGACTGGAGCCCTGATCCCTGGGTATGAGGAAGGAGGGGAATGCTGCCTAGATTCCTAGATCCTGAGAGACAAGGGACCTGGGAGGGTTCCAAAGGGTAGAATCAGAGGCATCCACTTGTCTAAGAAGTATCCAGAAGCTGGCTCCTGTGTACTTTGGGAGCTGTTCTGGAACAGTGTGAGCTTCCAGAGGTTAAAGCACGCCCTTCTGTCTTTCCATGGGCTCGACCTTAGCATAACTTTTCCTGGGGGGAAACTTTATGCTCATCTCAGAACACAGAATGGACTGCTGCACGGTGGTGGTAGGCACCTTTAATTCCAGCAGAGGCAGAGGCAGACAGATCACTGAGAGTTCTCGAGGCCAGCCTGGTCTGTATCGTGAGTTCCAGGACAGCCACAACAAAACAAACAGACCAAATATATATATATACACATAGATAGATAGATAGATAGATAGATAGATAGATAGATAGATAGATAGCTGGGCAGTGGTGGCACACACCTACAGAGTGAGTTTTTCAGGACAGCCAGGGCTACACAGAGAAACCCTGTCTCGAAAAACCAAAATAAATAAATAAATAAATAAATAAATAAATAAAAGATGCTAGATCAAAGAAACCTAAGTTAACCCAAGTGCATCTTGGTGAGCCAGTGAGTTAACTGGAGATACTTGTAAGGGCATAGGTATCACCATAAAGCCCACCCGTAAAGCATGGGTGAGGACGACTCATGAAAGATGCATTTCTGGGTCACACTGCTCAACTTGTAGGTAGCTGGGCAGAAGAGCCTTCCTGTCCTCTCTTAATTGCTTGCTGCTCATAGATTACTTCAGCTTTGGTAGGGGGCCTCATAACACAGCCTTGTAACTTTCTAAGTATGTTTCCTGAGCCTTGGGAATAATATAGTTTTTCTAATATGTAATTAGTGTGTGTGTGTGTGTGCCCCATAGCAAGTGTATGAAGGTCAGAGGACAGTTTGCAGAATTCAGTTCTATCCACTATGTGGGTCTTGGGGATTGAACTCAGCTTATCAATACCTCTGTTTCTTTACCCACTGAGCCATCTAGTTGGCCCCAAGTCTCTATAGGTTTTGAGTTATTTGAACCTCTCCCCTCCCTCCAGCAGCCGATGTTCAATTCAGAAGAAATAACTACAGAACTGACAATAGTAGTAAGAAAAGGTGGATCTGGAAACCACCTTCTCGTATCTTTAGGGGCATCAGCTGAGAGGTCTAGATAGTTATCATCCTGAGGAGGGCTCTGGCATCTGGTCCTAGTTCTGAGCCTCTAGGACAAGGAGACAGAAGGTGTGGTTTGCAGTGAAAAAAAAAAAAAGCTGTCATTCCTTCTACTCACATCCTGTGTCTGGGTCACATGGTACACTAGAAAACTGAGAGGCCTGTTCTGGGGTTCAGCCTTTCGTGACTGGTCTGGAAACTAGAGATTTCAGTGGAGGGAGCTGGGCCACTCAACGAGCATGGAGGGAAGTTGAGGTTTTCTGTACTTGAGGTACCTGTTAGCAGAGTCCTGGAGGAAGTGATAAGCTCAGCGATAAGAAAGAGGAAACTGCGCTGTCTTCCAGGTCTGAGGTGGGATTGGGGGGGGGGATGGGTGAAGCTTGAAGGTAGGAGAGAAAGAAAGCTTAGTGTTCCAGGTCAGACATCTCTGGGAGAGGAGTGAGAAGGTCTCTGGTTAGATGTGGGAGTCGGAATGGAAGTTGGAATATTGGATGGGTAGGGGCTGCTAATGTCTAGGTTGCTCTTATATAACAGAAATCTTTTCACAGGGCGTAAAGTATGAGGAAGTTGGAGTCTTGGCTATGGAGAAGTTAGAGATGACTGAGTTACTGAGGGTAAAAGGGGGAACTTTGTTCTCAATGCCTGGGGTTAAAAGCCCTATTTCACATGCAGGAGGAAGTGAAGTACAGGCTGGATCTTAGACCATATCTTTTATTGCTGGGTAGTTTTGTTGTTGTTGTTGTTGTTTGTTTGTTTGTTACAAAACAGGGTTTCTCTGAGTAGCCTTGGCCATCCTGGAACTCATTATGTAGACCAGGCTGGTTTGTTTGTTTTGTTTGTTTCAAAGGCAGAACGAAGAACGTCTTTCTGTAGCCCAGGCTGGTTTGTTTGTTTGTTTCTGTTTGTTTTAAAGGCAGAACGAACATCTTTCTGCTAGCCTGGACTTTATTACAGAGCCAAGACTGGCCTCCATCTCACAGTAACCTTCCTCCTGTAGCCTCCCAAATTCTAAGATCACGGGTGTGCATTTATTTCTCCACTTGGTTTGCACAGTGCAGGGTTCAGATCGAGGGCTTCCTGAATGGTAGACAAGCATGTTGCCAACTGAGCCACATCCCCAAGAGACACAATTGTAGGTGTATGTTTGGGGTGAGTCTGTGCTCATGTGGTGGAGGTCAGAAGTTGGTTTTTTCCTTCCACCAGGTATGTCCAGGGATCTAGCTCTGGTTCCCAGTATGGCAACACACTCCAGTGGATAGGATGCTGACTCCCTGGGGAAGGGAAACAAGAAGTATTGCTTTGGGTGTCTGGATTCTGAGTTTTCTCATGGGTAGGGCTAGGATGAGCCTAGAACCTAGATGCCCAATTCATTTTTATAGTTCATAGACAAGTTCCATATATTAAGACATAGCCTTTGCAGAATTCAAAGTAATTTCTTCCAAAACGGATGAAGGGCTGGGTACCCGGATTCCTCAGTATATGAGATCTTAATCCAAATGCTTTTCTTTTTCTCAGCCATGCCGGTAACAGTAACCCGTACAACCATCACGACTACAACGTCATCATCCTCCACCACTGTGGGGTCCGCTCGGGCGCTGACCCAGCCCCTGGGCCTCCTCCGCCTCCTGCAGCTCATATCCACCTGTGTGGCTTTCTCGCTGGTGGCCAGTGTGAATGCTTGGACAGGGCCCATGGGTAACTGGGCCATGTTCACCTGGTGTTTCTGCTTTGCTGTTACCCTCATCATCCTGATTGTGGAGTTAGGTGGATTCCAGGCCCGCTTCCCCCTGTCATGGCGAAACTTCCCCATCACCTTTGCCTGCTACGCGGCTCTCTTCTGCCTGTCGTCTTCCATCATCTATCCCACCACCTACGTACAGTTCCTAGCTCACGGACGTACCCGGGACAACGCCATTGCTGCCACCACCTTCTCCTGCGTTGCCTGTTTGGCGTATGCCACTGAAGTGGCCTGGACCCGTGCAAGGCCTGGTGAGATCACTGGCTACATGGCTACCGTGCCAGGGCTGCTCAAAGTTTTTGAGACCTTTGTAGCCTGTGTCATCTTTGCCTTCCTCAGTGAGCCGGCCCTGTATCAGCATAAACCAGCCTTGGAGTGGTGTGTGGCAGTCTATGCCATCTGCTTCATACTAGCAGGGGTGACCATCCTGCTCAACTTGGGGGATTGTACCAACATGTTGCCCATCCCTTTCCCCACCTTCCTGTCAGGCCTGGCCTTACTGTCTGTTCTCTTATACGCCACTGCCATTGTCCTCTGGCCCCTGTACCAATTCGATCAGAGATATCAGGGCCATCCCCGCCGTTCAATGGATCCAAGCTGCACTTACAATTTTATGCAACCCACCACGGTGTGTTTCTGGGACCGACGACTGGCGGTGTCCATCCTGACAGGTATCAACCTGCTGGCCTATGTGTCTGATCTGGTGTACTCCACTCGTCTGGTGTTCGTCAAGGTCTAAGATTGACAAGGGGCTCCCTTCCCCATCTCTCCTTGCAGCCTCTTCCACCTGATTACCCAGGTGATTGGTACTGTCTCACTTTCTCCCTGTCCCCTCCCATTTCCTCTTCCGGTATGCCTGGTTTCCCCTTGAGCTGTGGCTGCACAGCCTCTTTCACTTTTCTATCTCTGTAGTCTTTCCTGTGGGTTTTATCACCTGCCTGTTTTCTTGGGAGCCCTCAGAATTCTTGCTTTCTCTCCCACACCCCTCAAAGGTGCTGGCCCCACACATCCCACACTCCTTTGCAGTTACCCACACTCCTTTGCAGTTCTTCACCAAATGGGTCATTTTACGGGCCTCATTGCCAAAGCATGCCTGCCTGCCTGCCTGCCTGCCTTAGCTGTGCCTTAGTCGGTATGTAAGTGTGTGTGTGTGTGTGTGTGTGTGTGTGTGTGTGTGTGTGTGTAAGGGGATTGGGAAACAGGCCATATAGTGTACCTGTTCTTTAAGTTCAAACCCAAACAAGCAAAATCCTGGAGGTCAGCAATTCCCGGTGGCCAGGAGTCATCATTATGCAGAGTCTCTGCCTCAGTCTGTCACTCAGCTTTGTACCAGATTGGCTCTCTCTGTTTTTACCAGGCTTACTGAAAGCCCACTGCCTAGAGGCTACCCTAGATGAAGCAATGGATGGACACCGTTTCCTAAATTTTTCTCTGTGCTATTCAAACAAACAAATGTATCAAAAATATCCACATGCTATCACTCTCTCTCTTCTTCTCTGTTCCTTTCCAGCCCCTCTCTGGACAGGTTTCTCTGTGTAGCCTTGGCTGTCCTGAATTTGCTCTGTAGACCAGGCTGCCCTCTAATTCAAGATATCTGGCTGCTCATGCCTCCCTAGTGCTCAGATTAAAGGTGTGTGCCACCACTGCCCAGCCACCCACATGGTCTTAAAGACAACTCTGAAGTATTTCTGAGGGGCAGTAATGGCGGCCCTTTTCTCTCAGTGTTAAAAATTACATGGTCTGCTTTAGTGGGGATGAGAAGAGAAATGGCCTTTGCCAGCCTTAAAGGCCTTCTGATCCTCCTCCTTTTCAGAACACGAAGACAAAACCAAGCAACTAAGAAGCTCTTTTGTTTTATTTATTTATTTTTAAATAACTGTGGAGACTTTCTTACTGTAGCCCAAGCTGGTCTCAAACTTAACTGTATAGCTGAGGCTTCCGTTGGATCTTTGTCTTTCCGTCTCCACTTTCCGGGTGCTGAGACTACAGGCGTGCCATCATACCCCAGTTGTGTAGCCCCATTTAACAGGGAAGCTTCTTAAACATCTTTTCTGGGAGATGTGGGGGGGATGAGTTTGGGGTTATCAGGATTGAAATGGCTTGTGTGTGCTGAACATGAACCCAGATCCTCACGTGCTAGTTGCTTCTTGCTGCTACTTTCTGCATCTCTGGGATTCACATGCATCACTTGATATATATATATATATATTAAAAATGTATAAATGTATATTTTATTTTTTTTAATTTTCTGGAGCTTTGGGTTTCTGTAGCTCCTGCTGTCAGTCATCCTTTCCCACCCCTTATATCCATAATGTTCTTTTTTTTTTTTAAAAAAAAAATCTCAGTATAGAGATAACAGGAGGACTCATGCTTTCTTTATCTCGGGGTGGGTAGGTGGGTGGGGAGGAAGGAAGGACTCCAAGAGAGAGATTCTTCAGTTTGATGACAGAAGAGGGGTGGGACTAAGACAACCTTGGTCTCATCAGAAAACAGTGGCAGAGCCTGGGACTCTCCCCAACCCTTTAAAAAAAATAATTTATTATTTTTATTTTATGTACATTGTTGATTTGCCTGTATGCATGTCTGTGTGAGGGTGTTGGGTCCCCTGGAACAGGAGTTACAGACAGTTGTGAGCTGCCATGTGGGTACTGGGACTTGAACCCAGGTCCTCTGGAGGAGAACCACTGAGCCATCTCTCCAGCCTTCCCTGCCCCCCTCACCTTTAAGTAGGTCTCATGTAGACTAGGCTGGCCTTAAACTCAAAATATAGCCAAGTCCTACCTCCTCCAGTGCTGGGAATGAAAGCATAAGCCACCACAACCAGTTTATGCAGTTTTGGGGACTGAACTCAGAGCTTGGCACATGCTGGGCAAGCACTTTACCAACTGAGCTGTATATCATAGTCCAATAGTCTTAATTCTTCAGAACAGGGGAGTGGAAGCCTAGAGCACTCAGGGGTTGGTTAAAAGCACATGCTTTGGCAGTGTGAGAACCAGGGTTCGGGTCTCAGTACCCAAGAAACAAGCTGAACATCCCCTCAAATGCATGCAACACACCCCCACAGTGAAGGCGGGGACACAGGGTCACTGGGCTTGCTGGCTTCCTGCCTTAGACAAATAGGCAGTGAAGGAAATGACAGATGGTACCATTTTCTGGCCTCCATGACTACACTCACACGAACATATATTTTATAAAATTTTTTTTTTTTGTTTTGTTTTGTTTTTTGTTTTTTGAGACAGGGTTTCTCTGTGTAGCCCTGGCTGTCCTGGAACTCACTCTGTAGACCAGGCTGGCCTCGAACTCAGAAATCCGCCTGCCTCTGCCTCCCAAGTGCTGGGATTAAAGGCATGCGCCACCACCGCCCGGCACATTTTATAATCTTAAAAAGAAGAAACCAGGAAGGTTGACTAAGAAAGATGTGAATGTGATTTCTCCCCTGGAGAGTCCCATGAATACTTGAGAAATATAAGACACCATGGCTTGGCAAGTAGCTTAAGGGAAAGTACTTGCTTAGTATGTGCAAAGGCCCTGGCAGGCCTGTCCCTAGCAACACACACAGATTCAGGAAGAAAAATACCACTTTGGCAATTCAGAAATACAATGTCCTGGGGCTGGAGAGGTGATTTTGCAATTAAAAAAAATGCTTGAGTCCAGTTCATAGCACCCATATCAGCAGCTCACAATTACAGTTTCAGGAGAGATAGCTCACATTAAAACCACTGATACCCTTTGGCCCCCATGATCACACACACAAATTCTTTAACAACATCCAAGCCAGGTATAGTTGTCCTTGCCTTTAACCCCTGCACTTGGGAGGCAGAGACAGGTGGATCTCAAGGCTGGCCTGGTCTATAGAGCAAGTTCCAGGACAGCTAGAACTATACAGGGAAACCCTGTCTCAAAAACAAACAAAAAACCCCAAACCACATATGGTTTTTCACATATATGTACAGTTAAGAGTGCAGCACAGCCTCTTGACAATTAATGGAGCACTGTTCTTTCTCCTAAGTACCATTCATACACACACACACACACACACACACACACAGTAATTTCAGTATCATACAATCTGTTTTTTGCACCTGTGGCCACACAAAAGCAACTTGGAAAACATTACGAAGTTTGGAAGTGAATGAAAAAAGAAAGAAAGAAAGAAAGAAAGAAAGAAAGAAAGAAAGAAAGAAAGAAAGAAAGAAAAGAAAAGAAAAGAAAAGAAAGAGAAGGAAAGGACTTGCCGGGAGGTGGTGGCGCACGCCTTTAATCCCAGCACTTGGGAGGCAGAGGCAGGTGGATTTCTGAGTTTGAGGCCAGCCTGGTCTACAGAGTGAGTTCCAGAACAGCCAGGGCTACACAGAGAAACCCTGTCTCAAAAAACAAAAACAAAAAGAAGAAGAAAAAGGAGGAGGAGGGAAGGACTTGACTGCTCCTAGAAATGGTGGAGGAGGTTTATTGTTGGTAAAACGGAGAGCATAGCCAGAGGACTAGGAGAGTCTAGAGTGGCTCTGAGGTGGACCATGTGAGGAGAGCCAAGAACAGAGAGGGGAAGCTAGGAGAACAAGAGGCCAGGGGGGTAAAGGGTAGACAAAAAGGGCCTGGTAACCAAAATGGCTGGGTTATATAGGGGAGAGCAATCGGAGGAAAGGCGGCCCAACCCCTGAGCTGGAGGAGTTTAGGGTAGGGGGTAAGGTATATCAGCTATACGCTGTAATAGGTAGGGACTGAAGGATGCTGGGAGAACCTGGCAGCCAGTTCTGCTTTGATATGTTAAATAGGCACCTCAGCCTTTTGCCCCAGGTTTGAGACCTAATAGGAAGTACACGGGAGAAGAGCCAGCGAGGACACACACTCAGGGGGCGAGAAGTCTTATTTCTTCAGTGCCTACCAAGTCATATCTACATCAATTCCTCTTAGGAAGGCGTCACATCCACTCCCTCCCGTACCCGGACAAAAATACCTTCTGGAAGATACCAGAAAGAACAGCTGGAGGGATGTGGTGTGGATCACCACAACCACAAGTTGGTAGAGTGCTTGCCGAGCAAACACAAGATCCCGGAGTCAATCCCAAACACCTGAACACCACTCCCCCCACTCCACGGGTGATACATGCCTATAAACCCAGTTGTTGGGGAGGTGAAGGCAGGAAGCTCAGACGTTGTTTATCTTCGATTACCTAGGAAGTTTGAAGCCAGCCAGAAATACGTAAAGATTTATTCATTCATTTATTTATCAGACAGATATCGTGTAGCCCTGGCTGGTCTGGAACCTGCTATGTAGATCAGGCTGGTGTCAATCATAGAGATCTTCCTGCCTCTGTCTGGGATTAAAGGTGTGCAAGCCCTTATTTTAAAAAAGCAAAATAGAACTGTAGCATCCGGTGATCTGTTCTATTAACTCGGAAAAGCAACAGAGGAAGAAGCTGAACTCCGAGTGTTCTCCACTCGTCGCCCCCAGGGAACCACAGACATCTATAGGCTTGCGGAGTGGTCAGGGAACTAACTCTGCGTTAAGAGAAGGGTGCTGGAGGATTGACGCTAATTCCTTCACCTCCCCTGCACCTTCTGGAATCCCAACCCCGCAAAACCGCTAAGAAGACGTGGTGCTCAACAGACGCCCGCGCCACATCAGCGGCCAGCATGACGCGTATTGCACGCCGGGAAGAGTAGTTCTCCTTTGCGTCCCAGGATTAGCGTACACGAGGGCCCCAACTCTAAGTCCCAGAGTGCACTGAGCTTGACAGCCTCTGGCCGGCCAGAGCTCCCAGAACGGCTTCCTGCCAGAATGGACCCATAGTGGGGCGTGACCTGGGGGTGGGGGTGGGGGGAAGAAACTCAGGAGAGGAAACCTGAGCGAGTGCATAGGAAATCCCAGAGTAAGACTGAGTTGGAAGAAACACACCCCCTCCCCCCAGGTGGAGAGTCACAGGGAAACACTAGAGAAACCCAAAACAGAGTCATAGGGAGATACGGAGGGGACAAGCCCTCAGAGATGGACAGTTACAGGGAGATATGGATAAAGGAGAGACCTTCAGAAATGGAGAGCCGTAGGGAGAGACACAGTGGAGAGTACCCCGGAGACGGTGTCACGGGGAGGCAGAGGAGGGAGAGACGACTAAGGGGGGACAGTCACAGGGAGTCACCGAGGAGAGTCGAGACTCTCCCGAAGACAGTCCCAAGGAGACACCGACAAGGGTCGATATTCCCCCAGAGACAGTCAGAGGGAGACAAGGAGGGATAAGAGACCACTAGAGACAGAGTCACAAGGGATGGGATGGATGCGCAGAGATAAAGAGGGTCACAGGGCCAAAAGGGAAAACCCTGAATAGGGTCAGAGAGAAAAGGACAGAAGAAGGGACAAGGCGACTATTCAGAGAGAGCGCTCCCTAGCGACAGAAAGGGAGAACTACAGAAGCAGGGAGTGACGGACATCAAGAAACGCGGAACTCAACTGGCAAAGGTGAACACAGATTAGCAAAGACTGGAAAAGGCAGGAAGATGGAAACGAAAACATTTCCAGTACACCATGTGGGGCATGAGGAGAGACGTAAGCAAGAAAAGGAAAGAAGCAGATAGGGGGAAATGGAGAGAGTAAACAGGAGAGAAGAAAGAGAAAAGAGACAAGAGTGAGAAGGCAGAGAGAGAGAGAGAGAGAGAGAGAGAGAGAGAGAGAGAGAGAGAGAGAGAGAGAGAGAGAGAGAGAGAGAGAGAGAGAGAAGAGGAGAGGAGAGACACACCCAGAGGGAGGCATAGCACCAAGCCCAGAGCCCGAAGCATCACGAAGAATGAGACGCTGGCCTCCGTGTTCATCAGAAAGTCCTTAGCACTAAAGACAAAGTTTCTTGATTAAAAGATTAATATACCCAGAGACACACAGGTCTACCCCAGTTTCTAGATCCTGACAAGACGGCTGAGTGGGGGAGGAAGATGGGTGTGGGGGCCAAGATGACAGACTGGAATGTATTTGGGAGAAAGAGGTTGGACAAGCCTTGGAGGACGTCCCCTCCTTGCATAGAGCCTGCGGAATGGGAGTGTGCACGTGGAGAAGAGGGAGGGGCATTTGTCCGGGGGTTGGGGGGGCGCTTTAAACTGAAACCCCGCCCCCTTGGTCGTCATGGCAACGCCTTCCCCCACCCCCGACTTCTACATTTCAGCAGGTGCAGAGAGCGGAGCTCCCGCCGCCGCCCGTGCCTGCGGCTCCTCGATGCCCCAGCCTTCTTCTCTGACCCCACCCGCCTTCTCCCCCGTCGGTGCAGGCAGTGCTGGGGTGCTGCTTTCTTCCCTGCGCTGCGCACCGTTAGGTGCCTTGCCCCTGTCCTTCCTATCTCAGAGTCCACGGAGTCCCCCTATCGCCGTCCACCTGTTTCCTCAGAAAAAGGGCCAGCTCGTCATCCCTGCTGCGTTCCTGGGGCCATGGCAGGTCTGGGCCCTGGCGGAGGCGACTCAGAGGGGGGACCCCGGCCCCTGTTTTGCAGAAAGGGGGCGCTGAGGCAGAAGGTGGTCCACGAGGTGAAGAGCCACAAGTTCACCGCTCGTTTCTTCAAGCAGCCAACCTTCTGCAGTCACTGTACCGACTTCATCTGGTGAGGGAAGGCGGCTGGGGGAGAGGGCTGGAGAAGGAGGGGACTTGGGAACAGTCATGTCACACTGACCCTCCAAGCGATTGAGCAGAGAGGGGCTGCAGCTCCCACTCCTGGGCTTGATGACGGGGAAGGGCTGGACGCCTGGGTTCTTGGGTCTGAGGGAGGAGGGGCCAGAAGCTGGATTCTAGGGTTCAAGGGAAAAGGAGCTGGGACTAGAAATTTTGGGTTCTTAGAGAAGGCAACTGGGACTCAGACATCTGGGTGAGATTGGGAAACTGCAAACCTCTGTCTTGCAAGGTGGGAGGGCCCGGGTACCCCTCTTTGCACTGACCTTAGATCCTTGACTCTTCCAGGGGCATTGGAAAGCAGGGCCTGCAATGTCAAGGTAAGAGCTGAGACCTGGACTCCTGGGACCCCTGAGGGTGGAGGCTGGGGCTTCACAGCTGAGGCGGCTGACACACGTGCTCTGTGGTCCCCGGAGAGGCGCGGGGGAGCCCTGGGCGGGGGGTGTGGCAGAGACACAGCCTGTGGTGGGGAGGAAACTCTGATGGCAGGGCCACCACAGCGGAGGTGGTGCTGGGGGCCCCTCCCTCGGCCGGCTCCAGGTGGGGACAGATATTTGGAGAATCTGTTTCCATGGGAACAGGGAGATTTGGAAAAGGGGAGATGAAGGGGGGAAGGGGCTCAGAGATGCAAAGTCAGAGCCCCCCCTGCCGTTGCCATGACAACACCATTCATCCTAAAGCAGGGGCAGGCCGGGTGGGGTCACTAATGGGCGGGTGGGGGCCGGGCAAGGGGGGCGAGTCCTAAAACACCAGCTGCCACTTGGCTGAGAACAGAATGACTCAAGGTGGGAGGCGGGCCGAAGTAGCACCCCCAGACTCACTTCTGTTCAAGTTGCTGCCCTCTGCTATGTCTAAGGATATTTCTGTTGTTTCTCTTCAAAATCTGTCTTCCTCTCTCCTTGCTTTGTTCTCTCTTCTCTCTCTACTTACTTCTCTCTCTCTCCCTCTCTCGCTCTCTCTCTATCTGAGTGTGTGTGTGTGTGCGCACACGCACATATGCACATTGAGGGTTGTGTTACTTTGATTCTCTGTCTCTTTTCGTCTTTCTTCATCTATCTCTTGGGGTTCTGGGTCCTGCGCTTTGTGCCTCTGTGTCTGTCTCCATATGGTTCATGGTCTGGGTCTCTCTTCTGATTTTCTCTTCATTGGACTCTCCATGTGGGAATTCCTCTGTTTGTGGTTTTCTCTGGGCTGGAATTTCTGGCTCTGACTTTTCGTCTATGGGGGGTCTCTCCCTCGTCTCTCCCTCCCTCTGTGTCTCTTGCATTCTCATTTTTAGTGTGCAGCTTTGTGGTTCATCGCCGATGCCACGAATTTGTGACCTTCGAGTGTCCAGGCGCTGGAAAGGGCCCCCAGACGGATGTGAGTGCCCAGACACCTGGTTCTTCCTCCTCAGGCCACGTCCCCGCCCTCACCCCCTCGGCGTCCGTCCCAATTTCTCTAGCTATTTTTAAGGCAGGGAGGGGAGGGGGGCTGGAGAGATAGAGAGAGCTAGTCTGGCCCAGATTCCTTGCCCTTGGCCTGAAAAGGGGGACTGAGAAGGGGCCTGGGAGAGACTGGGGACACAGGTGATGGACAGAAGGGAAAACAGGGGTTGAAAAGACCAAAAGTTATCATTGGGTGGATGAGACTGTCATCCAGGGAAGAGGGAATTAAAGAAAATTGGGATGTGGGGGCAAAGAAAGAGAGAGAGAGAGAGAGAGAGAGAGAGAGAGAGAGAGAGAGAGAGAGATATCGATCAATGGCAGTACTGAAATTGTGAAATAGGCAAAGAGAATCTCAGACACTTGACAGAGATTTAGAAAAAGAGAAATTCAAAGCTGGGTGTCATGACACAAGCCTGTTATCCTAGCACATAAGAGGTGGAGGCAGAAGGATCTGGAATTGAAGGCCAGCTTTGTTTGTATAGATAGTTCTGGGCAAACCTGAGCTACATAAGACCTATCACAGTCGGGGTATATGTGAAAAAGGACGTGGCAGAGATAGAAGATGTTTAGGTGTTTAGGGGGGCTCAGAGAGACCCCACAGGGAACTGACACTAGGTACATGCACGCACGCGCACACACACACACACACACACACACACACACACACACACACACACACACACGAATGTACTCAGATCCACAACCACCTCGCCCTGCCCCTCCCTCTGCATAGCAGGGGCTGCTGAGCTCAGTCAATTCTGGACAGTGATCCCTCCTCCGCCCCTTCACTTTAAAACCAATCCTCTGATTCTTCCTTGTTAAAGGCATCTGTAACCTAACAGTGACCACTGGAACTAACTGCCCATGATAAGGGAGACGTTTTCTTTCTACCGTTGCCATCAGCGGCATGCAGCTGGCATGAAACAGGGATGCTTTGAGGAACAGCAATCTAAATACGGTTTTCCTCAGATTGATTTAGATTTGAACAGCTACATTGTTGAACCAGGTAGTGTGAATCTAGACATTTCCAATCTTATGTTAGCAGTTCAGCAGAGATTGTTTCTTCCCAGAATTTGATACAAGGGGAGAAAGAGTTATATGATTCATAGAGACAGCAATCCGGGGCTCAGGCAGTAGGACTGTGAGTTCAAGGCCAGTCTAGGCTAAATATGGAGACACTGTTTCAAAGAAAAGGCAAGCGGAAACATCCACCGAGGCTCATGAGGCACCTGCTAGCTTGTCTGTTGAAGAAAACAAAATTTGCATACAGGGTTTGAATGCATAGAGCACAAATTGAGTACCACTGTGTACCAGCACTGGGATATGTTTATTGCCTGCCTGTGCACCTGCTTGCCTCCAACACTCTCAGTGTTTTATGATTACATACATACTCATCAGCTCCTTCACACACAGTGTCTGCTTGAATATGGATAATTGCTCATAAGGTTAGATTCTTCTTCTTCTTCTTCTTCTTCTTCTTCTTCTTCTTCTTCTTCTTCTTCTTCTTCTCCTTCTCCTTCTCCTTCTCCTTCTCCTTCTCCTTCTCCTTCTCCTTCTCCTCCTCCTCCTCCTCCTCCTCCTCATCCTCCTCCTCATCCTCCTCTTCTTCTTCTTCCTCCTCCTCCTTCCATCTGAGCAAAGACTCTTGACCCAAAACACGTGATGTGAAAGCCAGTCAGTCCTCTCTAAATGAGGAATTATGTCTTGCAGTGTTTTGTTTTTCTCTTTTATTAAAAAGTTTAAATATAATTAAGTCTTCTCCTTTTCTTGGGAGAGATCAAAAGTTTTTTTTTTTTTTTTCTTTCATTTGAAGGTCTTGTTTTTGTTGTTTTGTTTGAGACAGTACCTCACTATATAAACATGGATGGCCAGGAACTCACTTTATAGAGCAGGTTGGCCCTCCTAGAGATCTGCCTCTGTCCCCTGAGTGCTGGGACTAAAAGTGTGCACCACTATGCCCTGTGTTTTTCTCTGTTTTGTGTATTTTGTTTTGTTTTTCTTTGCTTTTAGACAGGGTCTCTCTATTGCAGTCCAGGCTGCCTTCAAACTCCCCATTGTACAGATGACTTAGCCTCCCAAATGCTGAGATGATAGGCATGTGTCATCATAGCTGGCTTAATTATTTACAGTACATCTTAAGTTCCTGAGCTATAAACTGAGGTGAGACTTGTGCCTACTTATAGGGTCATTTCCCAGTTTCAGTTGAGTCAAACACTTGGGATGCTATCTGGAACATAATAGGTAAAATATTGGGTGATTGAGATGACTCAGATGGTAAAAGCAATTGCATCCAAGGCTGGGTACCTGAATTCATGCCTGGGACCCACATTTTGGAAGAAGAGAATGAACTTGTGCAAACTATCCTTTGATCTCCACATGTACACACACACACACACCCACATTCAAAATAGAAAACTAGGGTCTGGAGAGGTGGCTGGTGGCTCAGAGGTTAATAGCATTTGAGGCTCTTGCAAGGGACACAATTTCAATTCCAAGTATCCACATGGTAGCTCACAACCATCTAGTTCCAGGGGACCAAATGCCCTCTTCTGACCCCTGTGAACACAAGGAATATATGTATATGGTGCACATATATACATACAGGAAAAACACTCATTCATGTAAAATAATAAATCTAAAAAAATTAAAACTAGAAATCTCACTAAATAAATAAAAGCCCAAGAAGGTCTTAATTTCTCTCTCTTCAGGATAATTCTTTCAGTATTTTCTTGGAGTCAGGTAAGTCATAACCTGAGGCTGGGGCTGTAAGGCAGAGTATGGGGTCCCATCCCCAACACTGTAAACTGGCCAGGGTGATGGACACCTGGAATCTCTGTGGTAGAGGTAGAAAGATCAGGACTTCAAGGGCATTCTGAGCTATACAGTAAGTTTCAAGCCAGCTTGTAAAAAAGAAGAAAAAAAAATGCAGGAGAGGAAAAAAGGAAGGAAAAAAGGCAAGGAGGAAATAATTTTCTAAGAACCTTACCTTGTAGGGTGGAGTGTGGGTGGGCGGGGAAAGGTGCTGGCTGATGTCCCAAATTCCTGCATAACCGGACCCTGGACATTTAGTGTTGCTTCAAGACATCGAACAAATGTTTATTTCCATTTGACAGAGAAGGATGCCCCCCGCTCAAAACTGGGAAATGAATTTTCTCAAAAATCACACATCTGGGAAGTGACCTGGCTTTTATTTGGCTCACCAAGGCCAGCAATAAACCCCATCCTAATGGCCACAGCACCAATAACGGCTGTCAGACTAGCAGCAGTCCCACATACTAAGTCCTGCTGTGAGTCTCCCACTAATCTGGCCAGGTCCTCTGGTGCCTGCTGTAACTGATTCTTGTCTCACGTGGGGCCCAGAGAAGGCTGCCTGCAGGGAGACAGGGAATGGAGGACTTGGGGCTAAGGGTGGCCCATAGGTCCTCAGAGAGTAACTTGGAGGAGGAGGAGGTATGGAAGTTGGAAGGGTCCTGGGAAGTCTCATCTTCTCAGGCTCCGAGTCAATGCCACTTTGTTACTTTGTTAGTGAGACGTCCCTGACCACACCTTCTTTGAGCCTCCAACTTCAGGTTTCCTGTTTCTTCCTCCTTTTCTCCTTTCTCCACTTCTTCCTCTCACTTCTCTTTCCTTTTTCTCCCCCAGCTCCTCCTCCTCCTCTTCTGTCCCCTCTGCCCATCTTCTCCGTTTTATCCTCCTTGTTCTCAACTCTCTCCTCCCCCTACTTCTTTTCTTTCTTTCCATCACCTTGTTTTATTTTTATATTTTAAAAATTTTACTTAACTTTATTAATATGAGTATACTTGCTCTCTTCAGACACACCAGAAGAGGGCATTGGATCCCATTACAGATGGCTGTGAGCCACCATGTGGTTTCTGGGAATTGAACTCAGGACCTCTGAAAGAGCAGTCAGTGCTCTTAACATCTACACCATCTCTCCAGCCCCCCACCCCACCCCATACTTCTTTTTGAAGGACTGAGATCAAATCCAGATCCTCATGTATACCAGACAACTGCTTTTCCCCTGAGCAACACTCCCAGCCCCTTTAAATTTTTTAGACAGCGTGTCACTAAGTTACCCAAGCTGGCTTTAAACTCTTTGTATAGCTCAGGCTACCCCTGAATTTCTGATCTACCTGTCTCAGAAAGGCTGGGATGACAGACTCTCACCACCAAGTCTTTGATGGTCCCTACTTCAGCTTCATTCCCCTCCAAAACAGACACAGCCATTTGTCTTACCATGCTATTTAATATTTACCGTGTTTACTCTTCTATATCCCTCCGTTAGGAAGAAAAATGTCAGGTGACAGGGGTTTCTGTTATTGTTCTGTTTTTTTTTTTTTGAAATAGGGTCACGGAGTTACCCCACAGCCAATGGATAATCTTGAACTCCTGACCCTCCTGCATGCACCATCACATTCAATTTATGGTGTGTTGGGAATCAGATGACTCTTCGGATGCTAGACAGGCATTCTGGAGAGCTACATCTCCAGGCGCTGCGTGTGACAGATTTCTAATTGTATTTATGCAGTGCTGGGCCCACCACACAGCAGGGTCTCAGCGGATGTGTGTAGCCTGAAAGAAGTGAGATAGAGCAGAAAGACGACAGAGAGCAAGGCCAAAGGACGAAAAACTAAAGGGCTTCTCTCTAGCTGGGGACATTTTTTCTCTTGGTAGTTCTATGCCACACATGGTGGTCCATGCCTACAGTCTCAGTTGGAGGCAGGAGGAGCAGGAGCTTAAAGCTTTATTACATTTTGAGTTTGAAGGCAGCCTGGACTAAGTGAGACCCTGCCTCATAAGTCTAAAAATAAAAACCAAAAGTTCCAAGGCTGGAGAGACGGCTTAGCAGTTGAGAACATGAGAACATTTGCTTCTTCCTCCCCTCCCCTCCCCTCCCCTCCCCTCCCCTCCCCTCCCCTCCCCTCCCCTCCCCTCCCCTCCCCTCCCCTCCCCTCCCCTCCCCTCCCCTCCCCTCCCCTCCCCTCCCCTCCCCTCCCCTCCCCTCCCCTCCCCTCCCCTCCCCTCCCCTCCCCTCCCCTCCCCTCCCCTCCCCTCCCCTCCCCTCCCCTCCCCTCCCCTCCCCTCCCCTCCCCTCCCCTCCCCTCCCCTCCCCTCCCAGAGGACCTTAGTTTAGTTTCCAACACTCACATGTTGGAAAGTTCACCCTTCCTGCCACTCCAGCTCCAGAGGAATCGGATGCCCTCTTCTGGCCTCTACTTGCAACTGCACGCACACGCAGACACACATACACAAAAATAATAAATCGTTGTAAAAGTCACCTCTCTCAGGGTTTTAGGTTCCTTCCCCTATCTCCTATGTCCCTAAGTGAATCTTCTCTGCTCCCCAGGACCCTCGAAACAAGCACAAGTTCCGTCTGCACAGCTACAGCAGTCCCACCTTCTGCGACCACTGTGGTTCCCTCCTCTACGGGCTGGTGCACCAGGGCATGAAATGTTCCTGTGAGTGTGCCCTGCAGGATGTCTGTTGCTCCTGCCCAGATCAGACGCCAGAGGGCGCTCTCCTTCAACCACAGTGCAATGTCTGAGGTTGAGGGGAGATTTAAGGTGGGTTTGGTGAGGGCCTGGGCCTGAAATGCTAACCCCAGTTTTGTTCCACCAGGTTGCGAGATGAATGTGCACCGACGCTGTGTGCGCAGCGTGCCCTCTCTTTGCGGTGTGGACCACACAGAGCGCCGTGGACGTCTGCAACTGGAAATCCGGGCTCCCACGTCAGATGAGATCCATATTACTGGTGAGGCCGTGCCTCCTCAGTAGCCATGCCCCAACCTGGAACTGAGGCTGGCTGAACTCACATGTTCCATACCGGAGACCAGGATGCGTACACCCTACAGACCACAGCCTGCATCCTTGACTCCATCCCCACTCTGGTGTCTGGGCTCCATCTATTCACTCCCTTTCTAGCAGAAGACCTGCCTTCAGCCTTAGTCTTTCAGATGTGGTCTCATACAGCCCAGGCTGCCCTCAAACTAGATATGTATGTAGCAGAGGCTGGTCTTGAACTTGTGGCCTGCCTGCCTCTATTTCCTAAATTCTGGGTTTCTAGACATGCTAAGCCCTATGCCCTGGAGATAGGTGGTAGAAAGATAAGTCACAGAGAAAGGACACTGACCTTGGATTCTGTAGGTTTTTAAATTTTATTTTTAGATCTTTTTTTTTTTTTCTGTGTGAGTATAGGTGAACATCATGTGTGTAACCAGTGCTCATAGAGGCCAAAAAGGATGCCAGTTTCCTTGGAACTGGAGCTATATAGATGGTTGTGAATCACCATGTAGGTGCTGGAATTCAAACTGAGGCGTTTGAAAAACAAGTGCTCTTAAAGGCTGAGCCGTCTCTTCAGCCCCTTATTATTATTTTAAACATGTATCTATTTGTATGTGTACATGTGTGTGCATGTGCTCTTCTGTTTCTCAGCAAATGTGTGAAGGTCAGAAGACACCTGGCTGGGAAGCCATTTTTCTCATACCAGTCATCAGGATTGGTGGCAGGCTTCTCTACCAGTTGAGCCACCTGGTTGGCTACAATCCCCAGTTCTTGACTACTGGCTGTGGGAAGGCTGGGAGCTACTTCTTGGGTCTCTAAGTCAAGTCATCCTTCTCTGCCTTCTACTTTTAGTTGGCGAGGCCCGGAACCTCATTCCTATGGACCCCAATGGCCTGTCTGATCCCTATGTGAAACTGAAGCTCATCCCAGACCCTCGGAACTTGACAAAGCAGAAGACAAAGACCGTGAAAGCTACACTGAATCCCGTGTGGAACGAGACCTTCGTGTTGTGAGCTCTGGGGATGTGATGGGAGAAAGAGAAGGATCTGAGGGTTCTAGTGGTACACAAGCCCAGGGTGCCAGGGAAGGGGGGCGTGATAGGATGGGGGGCATCTTTAATAAAAGGCAGGAGAAGGTGGGAGACAGGAATGGGATGATTGAGAGAGGGATGGGGATTCAGGAGCCGAGAGACAGGTCTCTGGGTATTTACTTCCCTTCAGTGTGCCTTGCTTGTCAGAGTGAGGAGATCAGAAGACAGAGAATTAGAAAGACAGGATTCTCAAGAAGTAGACAGAGGGGGTGGAGAGGTGTCTCAGTAGTTCAGAGTGAGTACTATTCTTGAAGGGGACTTGGGATCTCAACACCTGCAAGGCATGGCCACCTATAACTCCAGTTGCAAAGAACCCAATGCCTTCTTCTGACCTTTATGGGCACCAGGCACACAGGCGGTACATAGGCACATGCAGGCAAAATGGTCTTGTGTGTACAAAATATTTAAATTCTAAGGAAGCACACAGAGATTGGGGGAGCAAGCTGATGGACAAGTGGCTATTCAGATAGGTGCTCAGAATAAGTGAGGAGAACAGGAAAGAAAAAAGGAGGCTCTGATGCTCTCCTCAGAGAAAGAGGGAAAGGAAGTAGAGTAGCCCGGGAAGAGGAGGACAGAGGGGCAGGCAGACAGGCAATTATGGAGAGAGAGAAAACCAACAAGAGGCTGAGCATTGTTGTGCATGCCTGCAAAGGCACCAACTTGGAGGTGAGGCAAGTTCAAAGCTAGCCCAGACTACACAGAGAGACTCTGTTTCAGATAAACAAATAAGCCAAAAGACAGAGAAGGGGGGAGGGGAATAAGAGAGGGGGAGAGGAAGGAGGGAATGAGGAGAGAAGGGAGGTATGAGAGAGGAGGGTTCTGGGTGGGTGGTAGTGGAGTGATAAGGACAGAGAGGAAAGCCAGGACAGGAACACGGAAACTCAAGGTAGAGAGAAAAAAGGACCAGGAGACTGTGAGAAGGGGTCAAGAATTTGGGAGGAACGGAGGGAGCTTGTGAGAGTTATATTTATAATCTGTGACTGCTCAATTTAACACTGTGGGGAGCCTTTCTGGGGGTAAGAGGTGCTTGGGGTAACGAAGCAGGACACCATGACTTCGGCTCCTCACTCTGCTCCTACCTTTTGCACAGCAACCTGAAGCCAGGGGATGTGGAGCGCCGGCTCAGTGTGGAGGTGTGGGATTGGGATAGGACATCCCGAAATGACTTCATGGGTGCCATGTCCTTTGGTGTCTCAGAGCTACTCAAGGCCCCTGTGGACGGATGGTGAGAAGCAAGGCTGGGCTGGCGTGTCACCTTCTCCCTCCATATGTGGTCTCTCTTAGGCCACCATCTTTCCCCCCTTTACCTTCCAACATAGCTTCCCCTTCTCTTCCTCCTCCTCCGTTTCTCTTCTTTCCCACTTTCCCCCTCTCTTCTTATCTCACTCTCTCTCTCTCTTTCCATCTCTGTGTCGGTCTTTCTGTGTCACTTACCTCCCTTTGGATGTCTTTGCCTCTCCCATGGGTGCCCTGCTTCTCCCATCCCTGCCCGGCCCTGGTCTCCGTCTGTATGTCAGGTACAAGTTACTGAACCAGGAGGAGGGCGAGTATTACAATGTACCGGTGGCCGATGCTGACAACTGCAGCCTCCTCCAGAAGTTTGAGGTACCCTGACCGACTGACTGGCTTCCCCAGGGGAGCCCAGCCCAGCCTTCCCAACTACAGGGCTTTTGCCCTCTATCCCTGGTAGACCACTGGTACTGGGACTACAATTCCCAGAAGACTCCAGGGCTCCTTCCTCAACTCTTAGGGGTCTAGGCCACAGGGTCTCATGGGAATTGTAGTTCTCCATCCCCATAGATTTGGCGTGTTAAGGGCCCTTGTGGGCCTTTGCTGTAGAGCGATTACCAACCTTTCAAGGGGTCCTGACTGTGATTTTTCTTTTCCTCCAGGCCTGTAATTACCCCTTGGAATTGTATGAGGTGAGTATCATTTAGATATCTTTGGATGTATCTTCCCAGTTCCTACCTTCAATTCTGCACTCATCTGTTCAGCACTTACTTTGTGTTTGTTGAATAAAGTCAGTGACTGTATGAGACAGGGCCACTATCATAGGTATCTGAGGTCAATTACAGGTATGTCAGGGAACCTCAAAGGCCTGGAGGAGGCGTTATTCTACCCTCAAGAGTGAGTGGACAGTGAAGACTTCTCTTTGAATTACTCCTTGAGCTTGGCTGTCTCTGTGGACAGGACACGGTTGTCTCCATTCACACTTCCTCACTGAACACTATTTCCTGAAGCGTGGTGCCAACATAGAATCAGGCCATTCCCTGGGGCTCTCCTCTAATGAAGGAGGCAGACTGAGACAACAGAACAGGGTTGTGTTTGATGGTGGGAATAGCTTCAGGCACCAGGGAGACAGCACAGCCTGAGAGTCAGAACAACTTCCTGGAGAGTGCAGATGCAATGAAGGAGGGAAGGACACAAAAAGAGGAGGGAGGGAGGCAGTAAATAGCCCTCCTTTGCTGTTTCAAAAAAAATAGCACATCTCTGTGTTCAAGGGAAGGGTATAGTCATAGGAAACTTCTATGCAAGTGAGAACAAGACAAAATAGTCCCTCCTTCATACAACTCACCCATGATGTAAGGCATGATATAAAGTACATCAGGTCTGGCCTGGTAGTACATCCAGCCATCCCAGATACTCTGAAGGCTGAGGCAGGAAGAGCACAAGTTCATGGCTTGCCATCTACAGAGTGAGTTCAACAGCAGCCTGAGCTATAGAATAAATTCAAGGATGGCTCGGGCAACTTAGTGAGGCCCTGTCTGAAAATGAAAAGTAAAAGGGAATGGGGTGTGTGTGTCTCTGAAATTATAGCTTAGAATCCCTTAGTGAGGGGCTGGGGGCGTGGCTCAGTGGTAGAGAGCCTGCCTAGAATCCCATAGTGAGGGGCTAGGGGTGTAGTTCAGTGGTAGAGAGCCTGCCTAGAATCCCATAGTGAGGGGCTAGGGGTGTGGTTCAGTGGTAGAGAGCCTGCCTAGAATCCCATAGTGAGGGGCTAGGGGTGTGATTCAGTGGTAGAGAGCCTGCCTAGAATCCCATAGTGAGGGGCTAGGGGTGTGGTTCAGTGGTAGAGAGCCTGCCTAGAATCCCATAGTGAGGGGCTAGGGGTGTGGTTCAGTGGTAGAGAGCCTGCCTAGAATCCCATAGTGAGGGGCTGGGGGTGTGGTTCAGTGGTAGAGAGCCTGCCTAGAATCCCATAGTGAGGGGCTGGGGGTGTGGCTCAGTGGTAGAGAGCCTGCCTAGAATCCCATAGTGAGGGGCTAGGGGTGTGGCTCAGTGGTAAAGCACCTGCCTGGAATCCAGGAAACTTCAGATTTATTCCTCTTATTATTTAAAACAAGCAAATCTATGATACCTTAGGAAGTCTTAGGTGATAAGAAAAACATGAGTGTTGAGTAGCATTGGGGATTCTCTTGGTAATACTGCAATCTTCTTTGAGGAGCCCTGGGAATTCTGCTGATAATAATGTGAGCTTGCAGGAAGAAGGCTTCCCTGAGAAAGGGACTGACTGTTGGGTAAAGGTTTAAATGAAGCAAGACAAAGAGTGAAGATCCCCAGAGAAGGACCTTGCAGCAGAGGGCGGGGCATGTGTGAGCATCTGAGGTAGGAGCCAGACAGGAGCTGGGAGCAAGACAGTAAAGTTAGATCAAGGGCAGTGGGGGAAGGGAAGGAGATGGCTTCAGAGACGATGCCTTATCATCTCTCAAGAGGATGATGGTTTTTAAGCCAAGCAGGAAGGGAGGGTTCTGGGCTGAGCTGTGTTGTATATGAGATGATTTGGAGACTAAACTGGGCATGGTGGCACGTCTTTAATCCCAACATTCTGAAGACAGAGACAGGTGGATCTCTGTGGATTTGAGGGCTACCTGGTCTACATAAAGAGTTCCTGGTCACCCAAGGCTACACAGGGTGACTATATAAAAATAAAGAGGGGAGGTCTCATATAGCTCAGGCTGGCCTCAAACTCACTATGTAGCTGAGACTGACCCAAATCTTCTGATCTTCCTGCCTCCCTCTCCCTAGTGCTGGGGTCACGGCATGTATCACCACACCCAGTGTGGACTAACTGCTGAGTTGATTAGTACCAATGATTGTATATGACTGTGTGTGGTGTCGTCTACGGCAGTTCCCACGATCAGTAAGCAACCATTAGTATTACCATTATGTGACAAACTCCGGGCTGGGTTCTGGTGGGGTAGAACAGTAGTAGAATGCACAAGAATCCTTGATAGTCTGGGCATGGTGGTCCGGACCTGTAGTCCCAGCACTGAGGCAGAAGGATTGGTATGAGTCCAAGGCTAGTGTTGGCTACATAATCTACATAATACGTTCCCGAGCTACAAAACGAGTTTCATGCCAGGAGGAGCTACAGGGTGAAGCTCTCTCCCAACATGAATGATAAATATGAGAGAGAGAGACCTGGATTCACTCATCAGCACCATACAAAGGTCCCTCAGAGGTCTGGAGATACAGCCCAGTGTTTAAGTGCTTGTTCCTTAGCATGTCAAGGCCCAGTACTGGGTAAAAAGGTTCATTTCAGGTACTGTTCTAAGTAATTTGCATATGTTAACCACTGACCCTTTCTAACTCTATTGGAAATCATAAGTATCACACTTACATTGTGGACGAGACAATAAAGAGGCCTCGTTGGTGGCTGGGTCCCAAATCCAGAAGGTCAGAGTACTTTTCTTCAAAGGAACACACCCTATAATAAAAGCTTCTTGAAGTCAGGTTGGATGGCTTCGATCTGTAATACTAGCACTTGGTAATAGACGAAGGCAGATGAGGGGGGTTCAACGTCAACCTCAGCTTCATGGCAAGTTTGAGGCTGGTCTTGGCTGCAGGAGATCTTGTCAAAAGAAAGGCAAAAGCTCTGTTTTTCTGTTTCTTCCTGTCTTTCTGTATTCCTCCCTCTCTTCCACCATTCATCTATCCATCTGTCCATCCATCCATCCATCTATTCACCATCTGTCCATCCATCCATTCTCCATTCATCCATCCATCCACCATCTGTCTGTCTGTCCGTCCATCCATCCATCCATCCACCCGAGTGCATGTCTAGCATATCTGCACGTATTTATGTACATATTCATGTACAGATGCATAAGCATCTTTTTTTTTTTCTTGAAGCCCAGCTCTGCTCCAGGTCTGAGAGCAAAGAAGATCCTGCAAAGAGTCTCACAGGGAGTAAGCAGGCTGTCACTGGGACAGAGAGAGGATAATTACTCAGGGCCACGCAGGAGCTGTCCACGGTAGCACAGGGGCCTCAAGAGAGGCCCTGACAAAACCGTTAAGGAGACACCTGTAAAGGAGATACTTGATTCTGGTCTCAAGAAGGTTTGAGAAACAGTTTGCAGGAGATGGCACAGGACAGGCTTCAGGATGGCTCATTGTCACCCCCAAGGCCTTGAGAGGAGATAGAGAGCCAAGTGAATGAGGCCAGGGTATCACGGAAGGAGAGAAACAGAGGGAAGAGGGACGAATGCTCAGGGCCCATCAGAGCCCTGTTTTTGAAGCTGTAGGGAATAAAATCTTAATACACAGAAGCTGTTGGAACCTTTGAAAGCAAAGAGGAGACATGACCTGGTTTATTTATTTTTAAATTGGTCCTTCTGCCTGCAGAGCAGAGAACATATCAGAAAGGACGGCAGTGGATATAGAGGGACACGTGTGGCAGCTGTTGCAGTTCAGTCATGGGACCCCACCCCCTCAGTGGCTCAGGGGCTCAGGCAGAAAAAGATGGAGAGAGTGCTGTCATTGCTCAGTCACTGTGGTCCCCAGAGCGACAGCAGGCAGTGTCAGCTTGGATCTTGTTTCAAGTCCATGTTCTGAGGCCACCCCCCTCCAGAGAACCTAGGAATGAGATCCCACTGTTTTTTTGCATATCCCTCAAGGAGATCCAGTTTAGAGGCTAATTGGTGAAAATTTATAGATCAGAATTCTAGCTGTTAGTTCGATAATAAGTTCAACAGGCTAAGAGAGTTCCTTCTTTCCTCTGGCCCTTCCTTATTCCTTTCCTTTTTTTTTTTTTTTTTTTTTTTTTTTTTTTTTTTTTTTTTTTTTTTTTTTGTTGTTGTTGTTGTTGTTGTCAGAGACAAAGTCTTCCTGTATAGACCATACTGATCTTACATTCTCCATCCTCCTGCCTCAGGCTCTCTATTGCTGGGGTTACAGACGAGCCTAGCCAGAGATAGTTCTTAAGCTAAATATAGAATGAGAATAATGCCATTTTTTTCCATCCTGTCTCTCTTGGTCCTTTTCATATTTGGGTGCTGTGCCTCTTAGGAACATCTCCAGATTCTGACTGTCTCTGGATCTCTCTCTCTCTCTCTCTCTCTCTCTCTTTCTCTCTCTCTCTCTCTCTCTCTCTCTCTCTCTCTCTCTCCTCACAGAGAGTGCGGATGGGTCCTTCTTCCTCCCCCATTCCTTCTCCATCCCCCAGTCCCACGGACTCAAAGCGATGCTTCTTCGGTGCCAGCCCAGGACGCCTGCATATCTCTGACTTCAGCTTCCTCATGGTTCTAGGGAAAGGCAGTTTTGGGAAGGTCAGATTTCTGGGGTTCTTGGGGGATGGGAGAAAGTCTGCAGAGAGGTTGGATTCCTATTCCTTAGGGAGGAAGTTTGGGTGGGTGACTCAACTGAAGGCTCCTGCATCCCTAAATGGAGTTAGGTTAAGATGGAGTATCTGGAGATTTCTGCTATAAATGCCTCAGTGCTAAGCTGGCATGATGGCTCAGCAGGTAAGGGCCCTTGCCACCAAGAGATAAAGGCACTCACCACCGAACCAGAGTACCTGAGTTTGATCCCCAGAACCCTTGTAGTGGAACACTAGAACTGACTCCCCTTAGTTGTTACTGACTTTGACACACACCCTCCCCACAATAAATAATTGTAATAAAATTGTGTGTGCCAATACTTTTCTTGAGGGGAGTAGATGCAACTTCAGAACACCCAGTCCCTTGAGAGAGGAAGACTCTGATCCTGTCTTTTGTATGAAGCATAGTGTAGGGCCCTGCAGTAATGAGTTTCTCAAATGGACTGGCCCTTTCGAACCTCTGTTTGCAGGTGATGCTGGCAGAACGCAGAGGCTCCGATGAACTCTATGCCATCAAGATACTGAAAAAAGATGTCATCGTCCAGGATGACGATGTAGATTGCACCCTCGTGGAGAAGCGTGTGCTGGCATTGGGAGGCCGAGGTCCTGGAGGCCGGCCACACTTTCTCACGCAGCTTCATTCCACCTTTCAGACTCCGGTGAGAAAGGAGGGGTGGGGTCATGGTTTAGAAAGCTGAGATCAGGATGTGGTCAGTGCTGAAAGATGACCTAGCGGGTAAGAGTGCCAGCCTCAGCTTCGTAAGGCTAGAGTTTGAATGCCAGTTTTCACTTAAGAAGTCAGACTTGGCTGTGTGTTCTGTAACCTCAGCATTGTTGGGGTCAGAGACGAGTATGTCCCAGGAGCTCTCTGGATAACCAGTCTTGTCATTTCGGTGAACATTCAGTTCATGAAAGATTTCAAGGCAATAAGAGACTACCACATGGGATGACTTGGGCTCCCAGAGCCTCACAATTCATATGCAGCATGTAACCACACACATAAGCAAGCACAAATAAATTAGTAAAATAAACGAATAAGACTGGAGGTGATGGCACATGCTTTTAATCCCAGCACTCAGGAGACAGAAGCAGGTGGTTCTTTCTGAGTTAGAGGTTAACCTGCTTTACAGAGCAAGTTCCAGTTCAGCCAGAGTTATGTAGTGAGATCCTGTCTCAATAAAACAAAGCAAAATGAATGAGCAATGGCTTAGTGGAAAGAACATACTGCTCTTGCAGAAGACCTGATTTTGGTTCTCTGACACCCATGAGCTGTGGCTCATAACCACATGTAATTCTAGCTCCAGGGGATTTAATGCTCTGGTCTCTGAGGATACCTGTACTCGTGCCATATAAGTCTCCCATGTATACATAGTTCAGAATAAGTTTAAAAATGAATGAATGTGGCCATACATGTGGGATCCAATGTTGTGGAGATGCTGGTGCTGTTTAGGGGCACAGCCAGAGGATGGGATCTGAGTGGGTATGGTCAGAACCTTTGTGATTCCTCTGAGCTCAGTTTCCAATGCCTGTAGCTACGTGTTCTGTAGTTTTGAGTCTAATGACTCAGACGTAAATCTTTTTTTCTTTTCCTTCCTTTTTTTTTTTTTTTTTTTTTTTTTTTTTTTTTTTAAGATGAGCTTGCTTACACCATACTGGGAATCAAGGCCAGGGCTTTGTGTAAGCTAGGCAAGCACTCTCCTATCCCCAACTCTTAGGGATGTCTTCTTCTCATTGGACATGGCAAGAATGACTGGGCTTCCAGGGTGAGCTCATCACTTTTGGATTCTGACTGAAGGATGAGTCATAAAAAAGTATTTCCCTGAGACTGAGAGATTGTACAAGAAGTTAGACTCCTCACGGCTTGGAGAGGGCATGACTTCACATTCCTTGGTCTGAGGAAAAACCGAGTAGTGGCATGTATTTGTCATTCTGGCACTTGGGAGGCAGAGGCAGGAGTATTACCATGAGCTTAGCCTGGCCCACAGAATGATTAACTATAGTAATAAGCAGAGCTAGAGAGATGCCTTAGTGGGTAAAAGCACCTGAGGACCTGAATTTGAATCCCCATTACCCATGTAAAATGCCAGATGTGGCTTCATGAATGCCCATAATACCAGTGTGCTGGCAGTGGGAATGGAAACAGTTCATGGGGTCTTTACTGATTGTCACCTTAATTCTGGGTTCACTAACAGAGCCTGTTAGTGAAATAAGGCAGAGTGAGAGAGATGGGCATCTTATGCCTTCTGGCCCCACACATGCACACATGCGTGCATACATACATGCACACGCATGCACATACATGCACACACGTACACACACATGCACATGCATGCACATACATGCACACACGTACACACACATGCACACACGCATATACACACACATGCACAAATGCATTCACACATACATGCACACACCATCTACAATTCACCTGCTTAGAAAAACAAATAGTTTCAAGTGAAGGAAGCCTGACTATCTTTGACTCCAGACAGTGAGAATTGTGTGTGTGTGTGTGTGTGTGTGTGTGTGTGTGTGTGTGTGTGTGTGTGACAGAGAGAGAGAGAGACAGAGACAGACACAGGATGTAGTTTAAGATTCAGTGTTCTTGGATTTCAGTCAAGTCCTATGAATCGCTTAGAAAACTACTTAATTAGAGTAACAAAAATAAGGCTGAGGAGATTCTGAGGTTCTGGGGCTAGAATCTTGGCCCCTCCCTATATACCTGTCCAATTCCTCTGGATTACTGGCTGAGTGGATCATGAGGTCTCCAAGTCTGTCCCCAGTGGGAGGGAGGAAAGAGCTGTTCATAAACGGCTATGGTGGAAAGTAATTCTGGCATTTGAAAGGTAGAGGCAGGAGGATCAGGAGTTCAAGGTTATCATCAATTACACAGTGGGTTTAAGGCTAGTTTGGGCTACATGAAATCTTGTCTTTTTATTTTTTATTTTAATTTTTTTTAAGCCTAGAGCTAGGGAGATGGCCTATCAGTTAAAGATACTTATTGTTCTCACAGAGGATCCAGGTTCAGTTCCCAGCATCCATGTGGTGGCTTACAGTGATCTGAGTCTTCAGGTCCAGGGCATCTAATGCTGTCTTTGGACCTTGGAAGGCACCATCCATCCATACATACATGCAAAACTCTCACAAGGTGCAAGGTGGGCTGAATGTGGGGGATGGTCGTGGCACAGCCTTTAATCCCAGCTTTAGGAAGCAAAGACAAGCATTTGAGGCCAGCCTGGTCTACAGAGCTAGTTCCAGGACAGACAGAGCAACACTGAGAAATAAAACAAAAAAACAAAAAAACAAAACAAAACAAAAAAAGAAAAAAAAAAGAAAAAAAGAAAGGAAAGGAAAGGAAAATAGAAGAAGAAAAGAGAAGAAAATAAAAGAAAAAAAGCCACGGGGCAGTGGTGGCATATGCCTTTAATCCCAGCACTTGGGAGGCAGAGGCAGGTGGATTTCTGAGTTCGAAGCCAGCCTGGTCTACAGAGTGAGTTCCAGGACAGCCAGGGCTACACAGAGAAACCCTGTCTCGAAAAAACAAAACAAAAAACAAAAAAGAAAGAAAGAAAAGGAAAAAGCTTTTCTGTTCCGGTGTAGGTGTAGCCCTGTCACTAAGCCACGCCCATTCCTCCTTAGGACCGCCTGTATTTTGTGATGGAGTACGTTACTGGGGGAGATTTAATGTACCACATTCAGCAATTGGGCAAGTTTAAGGAGCCCCACGCAGCGTAAGTCTCAGCAATGGTGAAGGGAGTGGGAGGTGGGAGGACTCATCCTGTTATTGACCTTCTAACTTGCCACGTGCTCCTCCAGATTCTACGCTGCGGAAATCGCCATAGGCCTCTTCTTCCTTCACAACCAGGGCATCATCTACCGGTCAGTAGCCCCAACAATTTCTGGAGAGGAAAAATAGGTCCCTGTAGGGGATGAGATTTCAACACAGAGCTCTGGATTGTTGAACGATAGTTGCCTCGGGTTTTCCTTCCTATTGCTGTGTTAAAGTACACTACAAGGGGGCTGGAAGGACGGCTTCAGCAAGGCTGGATCTGCACTTGCAGAGGACTGAAGTTTGGTTTTCAACACCCATACCAGGTTGCTCACAAGTGCCCGTAACTCCAGCTCCCAGAGATATGACATCCATGTATCCATGTTCACACCCTGCCCCAGCCATCTGGACACATGCACACGCGCGCGCGCACACACACACACACACACTTATTGAACCAAAAACCAAACCAAACCAAAAACAACAACAACAACAACAAACACCCAAAGGGAGGAAACATTTGGCTTGGCTCACAGTTTCTGTCATTGAGGGGAAGTCAAAGTAAAATAAACTTGAAGCAGCTATTTATGTCCACAGTTAAGAACAGAGAACATGCCCTGCAGTGGTGGCCATCTCTTTAATCCCGGGACTCAGGAGTCAAAAGCAGATGGATGTCTGAGTTTGAGGCCAGCCTGGTCTACAGAGCACGTTGTAGGACAGTCAGGGCTACACAGAGAAACCCTGTCTTAAAACAAAGAGCAGAGAGCAATGGATTGATTCACAAAGCTTGTGCTCAGATAACATAGTCCATAAACTCTCTTGCCTGGGATGTGGGACCACCCACACTAGGCTAGGTCTGCCTGCCTCAATTAAAGTAATGAAGAGAGTCCTCAACAAACTTGCCTACAGGCCAACCTGATCCAGACAATCCCTCACTGAAACTCTCTTCCTGGGAGATCGTGGGTTCTATCTAGTTGACATTGAACACTAACCATTGCACTGTCCTCCCTTGTATTGTCATCCTCCAGGGACCTCAAGTTGGACAATGTGATGTTGGATGCTGAAGGACACATCAAGATCACAGACTTCGGCATGTGTAAAGAGAATGTCTTCCCTGGATCCACAACCCGTACCTTCTGTGGGACCCCAGACTACATAGCACCTGAGGTAACCCTGAGCCTGCTGCTCTGTGGGTATCTCTCAGTGGGTGCAATTGTCTAGTAGTCAAAGTAGGCGAGGCTTGTCCTTAATTTGTAGGTGTCTTACCAGCTTCCCACCTATGGTAGCACTTAAAGTCAAGGGATGATTCACATCACGTTAAGAGAAGAAACCAACAAATTGACACATGCATTTAGCGCTCAGCTCACACACTCCATACCATTCATACCCTTCAGGCTTCCCTACCTAGGGAATGGTGCCACCCACAGTGGGCTAGGTCTGCCTACCTCAAACGGGTAAAGCAAGCAGGACTTGAGGATGGATAGTGGACATGAATGTGATTGGCTTGTAGGAGTGTGAGTAGAATACACACTATCCCAGAGTAGAGAAGGTGGAGACTATTTCTAGTGAGTTTTGAGTGGGCAGGCCTGAGAACACGATGCCTACTGTGAGGCTTTGTGTCTTCTGGATGCTGGTTGGGTGGAACTTACCCTTTAGTACAGAACTGAATGGCAGCTCATTGGTAAACAGTACATATGTAGCTTTGTTGTTGATTTTTACATGTGTGTGTAGTATGTATGTGTGTGTATGTTTTCATGTGTGTGGACACCTTTGTGCATGCATGTGGAGGCCCAGGGTTATGTTAGGAATCCTGTATCACTCTCCTGTTTTATTCATTGAGGTAAATTCAGTCAAACCCAGAGTGTGCTGATATGTTAATCTCCCTAGCTAGCTTATACTAAGGTTCTTCTGCCTCCTCCTTCCGAGGCTGGAATACAGGTGGCCTGCTATACCCACCTGGCATTTATGTGGGTTCTGGGGATGCAAATGCTGGCCCTTATACTTATGTAGTAAGTAGTTTTAATCACTGAGCCATCCCTTTGGTCATCTTTCTGTTTTTAAGACAGGGTATCATGTATTCCAGGCTGGCTTTGAACTCACTGTGTAAAGGATTATGACCTTGAACTTATGATCCTTCTTCCTGTATCTCCTTAGTGTTAGAACAACAGCTGGCATTAGATAGCATACCTGGCTTTATGTGTTACTGGGCTTCAGACCCAGGTTTTTATGTATCCTGGGGAAACAGTTTGCTAAGTTGCACCTTATACTTTTTTTTTGTCCTAATATTGGGAGTTGAACACAGGCCTTCAACTTACCCATGGTTCTATAGTGCCAGTAGATCACCCTCCTGACACTCTGATAGGGCATGGCCAAAATCTTGAATTTCCTAGAGAAGCAGAAAACTGACCCTTGGATACTTATTTCCTTCCTTCCTTCCTTCCTCTCTCTCTCTCTCTCTCTCTCTCTCTCTCTCTCTCTCTCTCTCTCTCTCCCTCTCCCTCTCTCCCTCTCTCCCTCTCTCCCTCTCTCCCTCTCTCCCTCTCTCTCCCTCTTTCTTACTTTTTCCCTATCTGTTTGCTTTGTTTTTCAGGACAGGGCTTCTCTGTGTGACAGCTCTAGCTGTCCTGGAACTTACTATGTAGACCAGGCTTGCCTCAAACTCACAGAGCTCTTCCTGCCTTGAGAGTGCTGGGATTAAGAGCAGGCACCACCACTGTCTGGCTAACCCTTGGATATTTTCAATGGTGCTAAGAGGCTGGAGCTAATATTCTGAAGGTTCATACTGTAGCTGGGTAGTATGCCTACACTGGCTTTACTAAGCTGTGGAGGTCATTGTACGGGGTAGGAGTGTTGTCTCTTGACCTTTACCATAGATCAGTGCTAGGGCCCAAGTAATCAGTGCCACTGGTCGAAAAACCTTCCTGGTAATCTGAACTCACTGTCACAAGGTAGAAAAACACGAATGTAATCTTGACTCTGACTCTGGGTTATTGAGAGTAGAGTTCGTTAGGCTTAAGAATCTCTTGTCTCAGTCAGGTGTGGTGGCACATACCCTATGAAGTGCTGGGTACTTCAGGAGGCAGATGGAGGTGGATCTCTGTGAGTTGGAGGCCAGCCTGGTCTACAAAGACAGTCCAGGACAGTCAGGGTTCTGTTCAGCATAGAATCTCCTATCTCAGCATTTGTTAGGCTGAACTGGGAGAATCTCCATTTTGGGTGAGGACAGCTGGAGATATCTAGTGAGACACTGTCTAGGGAAAAAAAAAAAACAGAAAGTAAAAGGAATAAGAAAATAATCGACTCAGGTATGGTGGCTCACTCTTGGAATCCTAACATGCAGGAGATGGAGGCAAGAGGATCAGAAGTTCAAGGACATTCTTGTCTACATAGAGAGCCAGCCTGGGCTCATGAGGTCTTATCTCAAGAAATGTTTTTCTGGTCTTTAAAATTCATGAGGGTCAGCCAGATGGCTTAGTGGGTAATGTAGTTACTGCCAAGACTGACTGATCACTTGGGATTTATCCCAGGAACCCACATACTGGAAGCAGACAACTGGCTCCTGAAAGTCTTTTCTTCCACACAGAAGCTATGGTGTGCATATATTTTTCTCAGTAAATTAATTAAAAAATGTGCTAAAAATGAGGTTTAGTCAAGCCTGGTAATGCATGCCTTTAATACCAGCACTATGGAGGCAAAAGCAAACAGATCTTTTTGAGTTTGAGGCCAGACTGATCTACAGAGTAAGTTCTAGGACAGTTAAGGCTATTATGTTACACAGAGAAAACATGTCTCAATCCCCCCATACACACAAAAAAAAAAAAAAAGAAAGGAAGAGAGAGAGAAAGAAAAAGAAAGAAAGGAAGGAAGAAAGAAAGGAAGGAAGAAAGAGAAAGGTTTAGCTCTGTATGTTTAGCATTCAAACAGAAGGTGTGGTTACCCAAATTTTCTACATGGGTAGTATTTATGACTTGATCCTTAGATAGGCTTTAACATATTATTAAATTTATTATTTGGCACACATGTCACAGCATGTATGTAAAGATCAGAGAAAAACTTTGTGGAGTCTAATTTAATTTCTCTCTGCTTTAAAAAAACATTATGTGCGCCGGGCAGTGGTGGCGCATGCCTTTAACCCCAGCACTTGGGAGGCAGAGGCAGGAGGATTTCTGAGTTCGAGGCCAGCCTGGTCTACAGAGTGAGTTCCAGGACAGCCAGGGCTACACAGAGAAATCCTGTCTCAAAAAACAAACAAACAAACAAAAAACAGTGTGTGTGTGTGTGTGTGTGTGTGTGTGTGTGTGTGTGTGTGTACATGACACAGCTTGCATACTGAGGTCAAAGAACAACTTTAGGGAGGTAGTTTTCTCCTCCCACTGTGAGTCCTAGGAATTGAATGCCAGTCAACAGGTTTGTTGTGTCAAGGGGCTTTTTGCCTGCTCCCATCTTTCCAGCCCTTACATGGACTTTATATATTGACAGTTAAAGAAGCTTATAAGTATATAAACATTGTTTCCTGGATTTTCCAAAGGGTGGAGCTGCTGCTAAAGTAGTCAGAGTGGAAAGTTCCTGAAGTGGGTCAGGATCCAGAGAGAGAGAAGCCATAGGAATCCTGCAACCCTAAAAAACAAACATCTGTATTCCCAGCACTTCGGAGGTGGAGGCAGGAGAATAAAGAGTTCAGAGTGATCCGACACATAGTTAGTTCAAAGCTAGCCTGAACCACACGAGACCCCGTCTCCAAAAAATGTCACACACTCTGCTTTCTCTTTCTCTTTTAGATCATTGCCTACCAGCCTTACGGGAAGTCTGTGGACTGGTGGTCTTTCGGGGTCCTGCTGTATGAGATGTTGGCAGGACAGGTATGGCAAAGTACGGAATGCTGGCTTAACTAATGGCCTCAGAGAGTCGGGTGTCCCTTTTTATGTGGCATTATTCTAGTAGGAACAGGATGGAAAGGTTATCCAGTCTAAGGAAACAAGCTGATCTGCGGGGGACAGCTCAGCGCTGTCCGCGGTCCTGAAGCATTGTTTTACCCACGACGGTTGGGGATTTGTTTCCTTTTGCTTGTGGATCGATCTCTTTAGCAGCCTGAAGCGTAACAACAATGGCTGCAACAGTGTGATAGCCGTAGTGTGCACATGGAAAGATGTTTGTAAATGAAAGAGAGAACTGTATGTGGCATTGTGTGCCTGTAACTCCAGCACTTGGGAGGTGGACATAGGGGATCAGGATTTCAGGGGTCATCTTTGCAGTCATAGCCTGGGCTACATAAGACCCTGTCTTAAAACAGACAAACAAGCAGACAAACAAAACCTTTACGTTGTGTTGCCTTTCCTAACCACAGAAGTCTAAGCCACTTAGTCAGTGAGGATAATCATTTCTAGTCTTTCCTGTATCCTGTTCCCTCCATTAGATGACATACCGCCAGAGATTTACATAGCAGAAGACAGCCGGACAGTAGAGTGATGCACAGAACTAGGGCATGTATGATGAGGAATTAGAGATGAAAATGGAATCATTTTCCTGCTTTTATCCGAGGCACTTGTCCATAGGGGTGGGGTGGGGTGGGGGAATGCAGTATCATGATGCTTTTGTTTGAAGTGGGTACTGAAGGGATCCAGGTTTGGGAAAGGCAGCCTCTCCAGTCTCTGACTTAATTCTGCCTCCTTTTAAAAAGCCGCCCTTTGATGGGGAAGATGAAGAGGAGCTGTTTCAAGCCATCATGGAACAAACTGTCACCTATCCCAAGTCACTTTCCCGGGAAGCTGTGGCCATCTGCAAGGGGGTGAGAGCCCCAACTCCCAGCTGTTTCAGACCCACAACCCATATACCTCAGTGGCCATCTCTTTTATAAAAAAATGCTCCTATCACTCAAACCTTCCTACAACCATCTCCTGCAAAAGTTGTTTTGAACAATGTTTTGCTGTCTTGCTGTCACCCCAGACCAAGGGTGGCCCCTGCCTCACCCTGTCCCACTGCAGGGAATGTCAAAAGGGCAGAGCCTGTCTTTCTAGAGCTGGGTAGGTCAGATTACCCTTAATCTCCATGACATATTCTTCACGGGTCCTGATGAGTCATCCCAACCGTGAGCCTCAGTTTTTTCTTCCTCTGTTGATGCAGAAGGAAGTGCATGGACAATAGGAGCTCTCCCCATCTCGTCCTCTCTCCTTCCTTTCTTGGACTGTTCCTATGTCTCCATTTCCCCCTCTCTGACTCTTATATCACCACACTTGATTTTTAAAAGCATTTTAAATTGAATTTTTAGTGTATTGATTTGTGTGTGCGTGCACACATACATCATAACACAGATGTGGAGTTCAGAGGACAATGCCAAGGAGTAATTTTTTTTCCCTTCCAACGTGTGTGTCTTAGGGATCAAACTCAGGTCATCTGTCAGACATGGTGACAAGTGCCTTTACTCACTGAGCTATCTGACAGGCCCTCTCTGTGTGCTTTCCACAGTTCCTGACCAAGCACCCAGGAAAGCGCCTGGGCTCAGGGCCAGATGGGGAACCCACCATCCGGGCTCACGGCTTTTTTCGCTGGATCGATTGGGAGAGGTTGGAGAGACTGGAAATTGCGCCTCCTTTCAGACCACGTCCGGTCAGTTGCCCTCCCAACTTCCGTCCCTCAAAGTTGGGGCTCCCGAATTTCAATACTTGTATGTGGAGGTGGGGGGGGGACCCTTCGGTAGAGAGGCTTCTAAAAGGATGAACAGAGACCACGGGGATTTGTATAGATTCTGATTATCAGAGCTTAATTTTCCATTCGCTCGTATCGCAGTGTGGCCGCAGTGGCGAAAACTTTGACAAGTTCTTCACGCGGGCGGCGCCAGCATTGACCCCGCCAGACCGCTTGGTCCTAGCCAGCATCGACCAAGCTGATTTCCAGGGCTTTACTTATGTGAACCCGGACTTCGTGCACCCAGATGCCCGCAGCCCCACAAGCCCTGTGCCCGTGCCTGTCATGTAATTTTATCGGCTGCCGCTAGGTGTCCCCAGTGCTCCCTCCGCCAAGCGGGCTGTATCACCCAACCACCCCCATCCCGGCTCTAGTCCGAATTCTAGATCTCTTACTCCACCCAGCCTCCTGGCCTCTTTCACGCACCCCAACGGGTTCTAGATGCTGTTCCCCAGCATTGCTGGCATTTTAAACTTCAAACAGTCTCTAGAGCCTTTCTGTGTTCTAGATTCCGTTGTGCTGAGCCCTGTTTCCCCCCCCCCCCCAACATCTGGATGCTGTTCCAGCTCTTCCCAGAAACCCCACTCCGTGTTGGGTTCTAGACTCTATCTTGGTAGTTTTATGCCTTCTCTCTCCCTACACCACCCTGGGGGAAATAGTCTCATGAGATTGCCTGCTCCAGACTAAGATTCCAGATCCGCTCCTCGCATCCTTCAAGGCCCCTCCCACCTCCACTTCAGTTGTAGAGTTAAGTGGGAGGCTGGGCTCCGCGTTCTAGGCCACCTCCCTTCCACGCTCTGGGGATTCCTGGCATGCACGGAGGATTCTTTTCCCGACTTTTTCTCAGTCAGCTTTTGTTCTAGACTTGTTCCAGAACCTCTCACCTGCTCACTTGCCCCGTGCATGGCTCCAGCCTTGGTCGGAATCACACACACACACACACACACACACACACACACACACACACACACAAACACACACACACCTTGTCCTCCCCTCCGCAGTGCCTGCCACTTTCTGGGACTTTCTCATCTCCCACCCCCTTCCTTTATCCTCTCCCACCCAGACACAGCTGCTGGAGAATAAATTTGGGATGCTGATGCTAAAATGTTTGGATGTTTTCTTGTTAAGCTTGGGGGATGAAGTGGGTGCGGAGGTGGGCCGGCTGTACATAGAAACAAACATGGTGGGTAGTGAAGAGAATGCACAGACCTGTAAAATGAAAGAGAAGACAACCTCGGCATGAAAGCGGCAAACAAACTGTTTCAGAGACGACCAATGTGACCACATTGGTATAACATACTCAATAAATAACCCTTGACCAGTGTGTCAGCAAGGGATCGACCCTCCACCCGGTAACCACACGCTCATATTCACCCAGAGCAAAGTGCAGACATAGACAACACACACCAGAATCTAGAGAAAGCCTAGGAAGGGACATGAAAAGCTGGCCTGTGGAGAGACAGACATGATCTGAAGGACCCCATGTTACAGAACGTGAGAGAACCAGAACCTAGGAGCTTGGAAACCAGTCAGCAAGGCAGAAGACAGGCAGAAACGTCCTCCCGGCCTCTTTCTCCCCTGACCCACTTTGCAAATATGTGTGGTGGGGAGCAGGGAGTGGAGGGGGGGCAATCAAGATAGACTACGTTTCCCAGCAGACATCGCAGAAGACCCTGCCCCCACCCCAGGTGCTGGCCTCTGGCCGCCAGGGCTGATGGGGAATGTAGTCTCTGGATCGGGCAAGCCGGCAGAATGCTGTGCCTATCGGTGTGTTTGGAGGGGACAGAACCTCAAAAGCTTAGCAGGTTCCTTTGAAGGCTTGGCACCTCTTCTTTATATCTTAGAGTCTCACTCCAACTGGATGCTGAAGCTACCCCTTTCTCCGGTATCACCCCTCTTGTACTCTTATCCCGTTCCTGAAAGCCCCAGCCCAAGTTTCGACCCTCGGCGGGCGGCCTGCCCCTTTAAGAGTGGCCCCGCTGACATCACGGCGGGGGGGGGGGGCTGGCCCCGCTCCCGGCTCCGCGGCGGCTGCAGGACCCGTCTCTGCTCTGCGCCTGCCCGCCAGCTGCTCTAGGGACCCCGACCTGGGACGCCCCTTCCCGCCTTCTTCAGCTGCCCAGACCCCCAGGCTCCGCCCCTTGCCTGGCTACAGCCCCAGTCCTCATCAGGGGACATCCCATCCTGGCTTGCCCCTGCTGTCTCTCCTCATAAAGTATCTATCTATATCTATCTATTTATCTATCTATCTATCTATCTATCTATCTATCTATCTATCCAGCTCTCTCTATCAATCATCTATCTATCTCTGTTTTTCTGTCTCCACCATCCCAGCTCCTACAAGCTTAAGGTCCCTGGATTTCAGTTTCCTTTAGTCCAAGGCCTCTGAGCTCTCACTGCCTGGATTTTGGGGCTCCCTGACCTCTCCACTCCCAGGGCCTCAAAATCTCAGAGCTGGAGTGGTGGGGGTGGGGACACCTGAAAGTACTCCATCTCTGTCTCTCCTTTTCTGTCTTTTCTATTCTCAGGACTCGTGAGTTCCAGAATTAATCTCTCTCTCTCTCTCTCTCTCTCTCTCTCTCTCTCTCTCTCTCTCTCTCTCTCTCTCTCTCTCTCTCTCTCTCTCTCTCTCTCTCTCTCTCTCTGCCCTTCTCGGGCTCTCTACCTCTGTTTCTATTCTCTCTCCCTCCCTCCCTGCCTCCCTGCTTCGCCCCCCCCCCCCCATCCTGAAGGCTCATCTCATTCCCTCTCTGCATCCTTCTCCCTCCCTTCCCGCCCCTCCCCTCTTCCGCATTAGCCAATGAGCGGCCGCCGGTCCCTGCTCCCGGCTGCGTCCGCTGAGTGAGGCCGCGGGCGCGGGGGGTGGGGGGTGGGAGGCCGGGAGGGGGCCGGGACGCCGGGCTCGGGGGCGGGGGCGGGGGGCGCGGGCACCGGAGACCCCGGTGGCGGCAGCGGCGGCCGGGGAAAACCGCGGGGCCGGTCATGCGGCTGCGGGGCCCGCGGCCCGGAGCGTCCGCCCAGCCCTGAGAGAGGTAAGAGCGAGGGGGAGGGTCCGGCAAGGCAAGGGGGCTCTGAGCTAGACCACTCTTAGCCAGAGTTGGGGCTCGGGGAGGTTAGAGGGACTCCAGGAATGGAATCCTGAGGGTTCCAATATTGGATTTGGGAAGGTTTTTGGCGGATAGAGGAACATTTGGGCCTGGTGGATCCCGGAGGACTTGGGGTCCGAGGGTCCGAGAGTAAGAAAACAAACTCATGGTGTTTGAGAGTTCAGAGACCGTCGCCACCGGGCAGGCTCTAGGCGGGGTCTTTGAGGAAGCAGGTTACGATGAAGGAGGAGGGCCCAGGCCGGTAAAAGCAAGCTGTGAGTCTGGGAAAGGGTCCTTAGTAAAGCGGAGAGTTACGGCCTCCAAGGATATTGAAGGGAGATGGAGTTTGGACTTGGGCTTTGAGGAATGGCACTTAAGCCATTCAGATATCCAGATCGCGGAAACGCTGGGGTAAAGGATCAGAAAGAGATTCCAGGCCTGGTGATGGTGGAGGTGGGGGTGTCCCAGAGGTGGAATAGCTGTAGAATAAAGAGCTCTGTGTGGGTCAGGTAAAAAGAAGATGAACCTGACGTGAGAAAGAATGGGATTGATGTGAGAAGTGAGGGGAACTGGAAAGGTCCAGCTCCCCAACTGTCAGTCTAGTAGGAGGAGCAGACCCGAAGGCTGAGGTCAGCTACGGAGACCAAGACAGTCGGGGTGATTGGGTAGATAATGCTTGTATGAGCTGAGTATTGGAAGAGGAGCAGGCAGCTGGCGGTCAAGCCCCAGAGCCACTTGGAGGGGGATGGGAAGAAAGCTAGACAGAGCTCTGTCAAATCTAGATCTTTGGGTCCTCCAGGAGGCTGGGGTTGGAAGCGAGGCATTCTGGACCTAAGAGTTCCAGGATGTGACTTTGATTCTATGGTCTTTATTGGGATTAGGTAGAATCCCAAAGCTCACAGAATTCTGATTGAGCAAAGTAGAGTATTATGTCTTAATTGCATGTTGGGAAGATGTTTGGGGGAGGTGTCTCAAACTTTATAGTGAAAAAAAGATGGTGGGTGGGAGCTGGGGAGATGGCTTAGTTAAGAACACTCGCTGCTCTTCCAGGATCCATCGCCTTTGGCTTCTTCCAAGGTATCCATCACCTCTAGCCTCGGGCTGCATACTCTTGATCATACCCACAAGCACACACACACACACACACACACACACACACACACACACACACACACCTACACAGATTTTGTTTGTAACGGGATGGTTATAGAGGACTCTGGCTGAGGTAGTCTGGGGATGCCAAGGTGAGTCCTGCAGCACACTATTGCATTTCGTGTCAAGGAGAGATTTCTTGTAGGGCTGTGATAGTGTAAGAATTGTAGATAAAGAATTTGGGGGCTGTTGAGATGGCTTGGTTGGTAAAGGTGGTTGCTTCTGAGCTTGATTACCTCAGTTAGATCCCTGGGACCCACATAGTCAGAAGAAAGTACCAACTCTTGAAAGTACCTCTACATGAGTGCCGTGGAGATCACACACACTCACAAACACGATAAATGCATATATATATATATATATATATATATATATATATATATATATATATATGAAAAAAATTGGAACCCTTCAGGACCTTCTTTCAGGACCTAGTTTTAAGCTCCTAATTAGAACTCGGGAGGTCTCAGATATAAACTGACTGGGTATTTCTTGCTTAGAGAATACAGGATTTAGATATCACTGAATGAAAAGTTCTACCATGGGATATCAGAGTCCAGAGTGTGGCAGAGTTTGGAGGATGGAGATGCGGAATTCCTGTTTGGAAAGCCAGTTCAGAGTGCTGTTTTCTTGTTTGCTGGATGAGGGACATTGGTTTTATTGGAGCTTTCTGGTTGGGAATGCTGGGTTTAAGGGGCTCAACTCAACTCTTGATACTTTAGACTCTCAAATCCAGATCTTAGCTTCAGATCTCTGGGTTTTAATGTCCTGGAACAGATTCCAGGATCCCAGAATCTTGGGCCTGCCTGGATTAGGTAGGGTTAGGTCTGGGTCTAAGATTGTATAACTGATTTGATCCCAAGCTAAAGAGATGGCTTAGAGTATAAAGCATAGGCACGGAAGTGTGAGGATCTGAATTCCGATTCCTAGAACCCACATAAGGATAGTACCATGGATTTGTAGTAGACGAATTTCTGTGTTGAGAGGGAGCTAGAAGAATCTCTAGCTCAAGTTTGCATAGCAGCTAGCTTGGCATGTGAAGGAGCAAACAAGAGGCCCTATTTCAAGCAAGGTGGAATGAGACTGACACCTGAGGTTGTCCTCTGACCACCACACATTTGTGCCCATACTCATGTTAACACACCACACACCACACACACACACACACACACACACACACACATACACACACACACACACACACTCACAGTCACAAAGGGGTGATTTTTTAATAACCAACTGAGCACTAAGGTTAAGATAAGTATCCAAAAATATCAACTCAGGAGAAGGACTATGCTCAAAATCTTATGTAGGCCTGAAGTCAAGTGTGGGAGTCCAGGTTATGGGGTTAGAGAGCCTTGAATGGTGACCTACTTTAGAGATTATTGGATGTGATTCAGAGACAGTTCTAAAGAAAACACTTCAATATATCAGGTCAGAGCATAGAGGTAAAGCTGGGAAGCATGTGATAGAATCTCCAGATAAATCAAGTTGTCCATCACTCAGCGTCTAAGCCTAGTACTCTAGTTCTGCTTAAAAGATGGTAACAGAACCTTTGGGAAGGGTCTAGTGTTCACAGCTGAGGATTTAAATCAGGGCAGACTGGGGTTGCATTATTAGATTCAAATTTGAAGCTGTCGATTAGGCTAGTTTCCGAGTCACTGGCTTACCTCAAAGCTTTAGGACTCTTCTAAGGTCTGGTTTCTAAAATTGGGCTTGCAAACCAAGCTAGGAAGTTGGATCTGGGGGGGCTTTGTCTTGGGTTGAGAATTTGTAATCTGATCAGAATCCTCGGGACTTCTAGTTTAAGATGTGGCTTGAGGCGAGAATCATCTCCAGGTCCGACTAAAGACTATAGCTGGAAGTCTTGTCTCAAGTTGAGGATCTGCATCCATAAGGGCAAAACACGGTGACTGGGTAAGGGAGCCCAATATGGAGATTTGGAGTCAACAGTCAGTATCTTTTTTTCAAAGTTCAGGGCTGGACTGGCTGTTCATTGCACAGAATTAGACTTGAGAGTTTGGTTTTGGAGTTTGTGTCTCTGAGCCGAGCTAGTGTCCCAGATGCCTGCACGGGGCTGGGGACTCTGGCCGCTCTCTACCATAGATTCTGGTCCTGCAGGCCCCACAGGGCGCCCCCCGCCGTTCAGAATGAGTCACTGCAGCAGCCGCGCCCTGACCCTGCTGAGCAGCGTGTTTGGTGCCTGCGGCCTGCTCCTTGTGGGCATCGCGGTCAGCACGGACTACTGGTTGTACATGGAGGAGGGGACCGTATTGCCGCAGAACCAGACCACCGAGGTCAAGATGGCGCTGCACGCTGGCCTCTGGAGAGTCTGCTTCTTTGCAGGTGCCCGCCCTCGCCTGCCCTCACTCACCCCAAAGTCCTTATCTTGGGATTCCAAGAACCCAGAAGTCGATTTGATTTGATTTCTCCCTTGGAAGTTAAATTTCAGCATAGAACCCTCATGCTTACCCCTTTAGTCCCTAGATATGGAAGCTCAGATACTCAAAATTCCTATCTCTAACCTTCCTCCCGTCTCAAGAACTCCATTGGAAGTCAGCAGCCTAGGGTCAGGGAGGTGCTCCAGCGGATAGGGTGCTTGGCAGCAAGACTGATGATGCCATCCCCAGACCCACGTGCTGGCAGGAGAGAATCTACTCCCCAAAGTGGTCCTTTCACTTCCACACTTGCACCCTGCACGCTCACATCTGTGCTCCCTAAAAACAAGTAATATAATTTTTAAAGCGATAATTTTTTTTTAAAAAAATTCAATATTCTGGGACTAGAGCTATAAATGGCTCAGTAGGTAGAATGTTTTAGCACACACCCTATAACTTTGTAAATGATGTGTGGTGGTACACGTCTGTAATCACAGAACCTGGGAGATTAGAGGCAAGAGGATCAAGGTCATCCTTAGCTACGCAGGGAGTTCAAAGCCAGCCTGAGATACATAAGAGTCTATCTCAAAAAACGAAAATAAAGCCGGGCAGTGGTGGCGCTCGCCTTTAATCCCAGCACATGGGAGGCAGAGGCAGGAGGATTTCTGAGTTCGAAGCCAGCCAGGTCTACAGAGTGAGTTCCAGGACAGCCAGGGCTACACAGAGAAAAACCAATAAATAAATAAATAAATAAATAAATAAATAAATAAATAAATAACAAGACAGTTAACCATCTAGATTGAGAACTTGGCTCCTGGGACAGTTCCAGTGTTTCCTGTGTGTGAGGATGATTCCGTGCCTATGGCTGAACACTGAGACCATTTCCTTTTAGAAATGAGACCATTTCCTGGCTTTAGCCAGGCAGCACCACATGCCTTTAATCCCAGCACTGGGGAGGCAGAGGCAGGGGGATCTCTGTGAGTTCCGAGTCACCCTGATCTACAGAGTGAATTCTAGACAGCCAGGGCTAGACAGAGAAACCCTGTCTTGGGAAAAAACAAAAACAAAAGCAAAAAGAGAAAGACAAAACAAACAAAAAAAGAGATTACAGCTCCCTGGACATTAGGAACACAGGAGTCCTAATCCATGGCTCCCTTCTCGTTTAAAATGTTAACATCCAGCCCTGCTTTCCTTCACCCTCCAATGCACAGAACAACCAAGATCTTTCAACATACCATGCCCCCTCTTCCTTCCTTCCTTCCTTTCTTTCTTTCTTTCTTTCTTTTTTTTCGTACTTGGGTTCGAACCCAAAGCTTACTCAGCAAGTGCTTCTACCACTGACCTATAATCCCTAGTCCTCTCTTTACTTTCTTTTTTGAGACAGGACTTTATTAAATTGTCCAGCTGGATTTAATCTCCATATGTACTGGCTGGCCTTGAACTTGTAATCCTCCTGCCTCAGACTTCCCTTAGATATGATAGTAGTCCTGTATCCCCAGGCTCAGCTGTCTCAGCCTCTTCTCCCTCCAGCCCCAAGAGCAGTGCAGATTGTAAATTTTGAGTGAGATTTCCCATCTCCATCCTGGGTCCTGTTCTGCCCCGGACAGCCTCTCTCCAGCCCTTGGAGCCTCTCCTCCACCCTTGCTTTCTTATCTTCCTTCCCACCAGGTCGGGAGAAGGGGCGCTGTGTGGCTTCTGAGTACTTTCTTGAACCAGAGATCAACTTGGTGACGGAAAACACGGAGAATATTCTGAGTGAGGGGACCATGGAAGGGACCCGGGCAACAAGAGGGTTTGGGAGGAAGGGGCTGGATTAGGTAGGGAAAGGGAAGGTTCACACAAAGGGCAGAGGGTTGAAGGAAGAAGGCAGAGTGGGAGACGGGAGGTCAAATGGAAATGTCTTGGCCAAGATGAGCACCAGAAGGTGTGTCAAGAGTGTGGCTTGGTTGAGGGCCCAGTCAACAGAGGACCTAGCTGATAAAGGGGCGGAGTTCCTGGGAAAGCGGAGAAGATAAAGGGAGGAAGAAGTGAAGGGAATGGAGAGGTGTCTCACTGGACACTTGTCCCTCACACCTGCTTCTCCTTGTTCACGCCCCCAGAGACAGTGCGCACAGCAACGCCCTTCCCTATGGTCAGTCTCTTCCTTGTGTTCACCGCTTTCGTCATCAGCAACATCGGCCACATCCGACCTCAGAGGACCATTCTTGCCTTCGTTTCCGGCATCTTTTTCATTTTATCAGGTGAGTCCAAGGAACTATGGGCTGGGGCAGCGGTGAGGAGGGGAGAGACTTCCAGGAGCTAGGGAGGGACCTCTTCCACTGAGTGGTTGATTTGATGTGTGGCCTAGGAGGAGGCATAGTGCCAGTGCATCGTGTTTAGAGGACTAACGCATAGCCCCGTGCTTAATTAGGTACTGGGCTCTGTTCTGAAACCAGCCAATGAGGTGAGGGCTATTAATAGTCCCATTTTACAGATATGGAAACAATGGCTCAGAGGGATGAAGTCATTTGCTCAGGGCCCAAAGAGTGAGGTGCAGAGCTGGGAGTCAAACTCACTTAGTTCACCTCCAGAAGTTGTATTTTTAACCAACACAGTTATTTTAGCAATTAACAGTTTACAGAGCTTTTTATTTTGGGTGCACTATTTTATTACTTTAATTTTTTCCCCTAAACAAACAGGAGTTTTATAGTGAGCAATCAGGGCCCATCACTTTCAGTCAGCTGACAGTCTGTTACTGGGTTTACATTTTCTCCTATCTGTACCTGTTTCTGTTTGTCTTTCCTTCTCTTTCAATCCCATTCCCATGTCTTCCTTTCTTTCCATTTTCTTTTGCCTTTCCTCCTCTCCCCTTTCCTTCTTTTTCTTTTTTCTTCCTTTTCCATTCTTGGAAAAAGGGTCTCAGATAGCTCAGGCTGCCTTCAAATGTAGCTGAGGATGACCTCGTACTTCTGAGATTCCTGCCTTCACCTTCCGAGCACTAGAAATATAGGCATGTGCCATCATACCCAGTTTACTCGGTGCTGGGGATCAAAGCCTGGGTCTCATGTACCTAGGCAAGTACTGTACCACTTCAGTGATAGCCAAATCCTCCATCTAAGCTTCTATCTATCTATCTATCTATCTATCCATCTTCCTATCTGTCCATCCATCCATACATCCATCCATCTATCCATCCATACCTTACTACTCTTTTTTAAGCATTTCAAGGTATAGTTCAGGTGTACTTCACAGTGCATGCTATTAGCTAGAGTGTACATTTCATCTACCGCTCCTTCTGTCTTCTGAGGTGCAAGGCGCTTTATCTTTAGCATGTGTGATCTCGCACTGCGTCCTCTAAAAAGTCTATGCAGCGTTGTTAGCGCTCACCTGATAAAGTGAGAGATCAAAGATCCACACACCCAAGTCACCAGCATGAACTGCTTCCAGATGATGCCAGGGTCTGCAGATCCAAGTGAGTCTTAGCCGTCCAGCTCTGTCTAATCCAATCCATTCCAGATCAGTTTACTGTAATTCCAATAGACTTCATCCAATCAATCCAGTCTAACTATCCCTGATTTACTGTGACTTAATCCTCTAATTCAATCCAAATTAATTCACTTTTACTTAACTTAAATCAAGTCAGATCCTTACAATTGACTGATATTTAAGTGTGAGTGTGTGGTGTGTGTGTTATGCATATGAGGTATGTTGGTCCATGTACCTGTGCGTGTACATGTAGAGTCACAGCAGAATGTTGTGACCTTCAGTCACTTGCTGTATGATTGCCTTGGTAAAGGGTGTGTTACTGCCTGGGAAGCTTACCATTTCAGTTGGACTGGCTCCAGTGAGGTCTATGGATCTGCTTGTCTCTGCCCTGACTCCCCGGTGCTAGGGTTACAGACATGAGTAGTCAAGGCCTATTTGGTAAATGGATGCTGGAGATTCGAACTTGGGTACTCATGCTTGAATACTAAGCACATTGATTCACTGAACCATCTCCTCATATATAGATATATAATCCGCCACAACCTATGGTATTTCCCCTTCACTCTGCTCTCCCACAGGCTACACATGGGTCCATCTTTATAGTTCACTGTGGAAGCGGTTGCAGAAGGATGTCCCCGCTCCTCCCCTAGCTCTCTTGAGGCCAAACCTTCCCCGAGCCTTCACCCTAACCTGAGAAGACCTTTTCCAAGGAAAGCAGGGTGCAGCCTCCCTGCAGACTCAAATCACAGCATTCGAGCCAGACACCGAGCTAAAATAAGACATGTTGGATATCACGATCCGAAAGTGTCAGAACAGAAAGGGCTCGTCATTTCTGAGATGGAAAAATAGTAGCCTAGAGACAGAAAGTGGGGCAAGAGTCCATCCCATGGGGACTTTTATTCAATCTACCCAGTATGTTGTATATAAAGTCCCTCTGTTTGCAGATCACAGGGATGGAACTGGTCGATTCAGCCAGTCAATGGCAGAGCTGGGCTTTGAACCAAGTGTATTCTGATTCTAAAATCCACTGTGCAAGCACTGAACCAGTAACTGCCCAAGGTCAAACTGCAGATTAATGCTACCTTTGGGGCTGAGAGTCAGATTTCTGGTCTCCAAAATGGGAGAGACTGGTGTGTGTGTGTGTGTGTGTGTGTGTTGTGTTGTTGTGGTATGATGTGTGTGGTGTTCTAGTTTGATTTCTGTTGTTGTAATAAAACATCCAGACCAAAAGTAACCTAGAGGAGTAAAGGGTTTATTGGCTTATAATTTCAGTCCATCATTTCAGGAAGAGCAAGGCAGGAGTACAACCAGCCTGTTATATCACATGTGCAGTCAAGAGCAGAGAGAAACGAAAGTGCCCATGCTGCCTGCCTGCTTTCTCAGCTAGTGTCTTTTACTCTTGTATAGCCGAGGGCCTAGCCCAGGAAATGCCTCCATTCAGAATGGGTCTTTCCACCTCAATCAATATTTGCGCCAACCCTCCAATCCCCAGATGATTGGTATGGGTAACTTGATCTAGATAATTCTTCATTAATACTCCCTTCCTCCTGGGGCTGGCAGTTAAAAGCTCTGAAATCTTCTAGAAGATCTTAGTCTGGTTTCTGCACCCATATTGGGATGGTTCACAACGCTCTTTAACTCCAGCTCTGTAGGACCTGGCCTCCATGGGCCCACACACTCATATGCACATATCTCTATACAAACACACACAAAGAAACATTTAATTTTTATTTATTTTAATTAAAAATGTGTAAAAAAAATTATAGACTCCCTTTCCAGGTAGAACTAACCAGGACAGATATGCAGGGAGGAACTTAGACAAGCTCTTTCTATGTAGGCAGGAAACTCATGGCAATCCACCTACCTCAGCCTTCCTAGTGCTGGGATTATAGGCATAATCCTGTGTCCAGACTGAATCTCTTTCTTGAATTCATTTTAGAGTGAATAGATTTTAGTCTATTCAGCCTATCCCAGGGTATTTGCTCATGCGCCTTCAAGCTTGTGGGTTTCAGTAGCTAAGCCACATGCTACAACCTTTGAGAGATGTGGTTTCAAATCCCCTACTACCTGGATGAGCTCATTCTGAGAGATGAGAGAATAGATGATGAGGAAGAAAGTATTACTTTGACTCATGATTTCAGAGATTTCATTCCGTGGGTTTGCTGGCTCCATTGCTGTAGGCCTGTGGCGAGGTAGCCCATCATGGAAGCAAAAGTCTGTGTTTGGGACTGGGGAGATGGCTCAGGTGGTAAAATGCCTGCCTTGTAAGATTGAGGACCTGAATTTGGATCAATAGCAGCACCACATTAAAAACAAACAAACATACAAAAGAACACACGACGGCTATGGCAATGCATACCTGTAACCCAAGCACTGGGGAGGTAGAGACAGGTGGTCCTCCAAGCGGGTACTGACTTAGGTGAATAATGAGCTTCAAGTTCAGTCAGAGAATCTGCCTCAGGGAATGAGGCAGAGAGTGACTGGCGAAGACTCCAGACCTCCCACCCAGTTCTCTCTTTGTCCCCTTCTTAAAAATTAATTTGAAGATTTATTTATTTATTTTATGCGTGTGAGCACACTGTAGCTGTCTTCCGACACACCAGAAGAGGGCATCGGATCCCATTACAGATGGTTGTGAGCCACCATGTGGTTGCTGGGAATTGAACTCAGGACCTCTGGAAGAGCAGTCAGTGCTTTTTAACCTCTGAGCCATCTCTCCAGCTCCCTCTCTTTGTCCTTTTACAAAATGATTTTATTTTATTTTTAATTATGTGTGTCTGTGTATTCCTTGTAGAGTATATGTACAGGAGTGGAGAACAGAGGAGGGTATCAGATCCCTTGGAGCTGGAGTTATAGGTGCTTGTGAGCTGCTTGGTATAGGTGCTGGGAACTGAGTTTGGGTCCTCTGCAAGAGCAATATACACTCATAACTGAATTATCTCTCCATCGTCTACATGCACATCTGACCTCACCCCCAGCCCCATTACCATCATCATGAACAACAAATGTTGAGTTAGACAAAGTTACTAGAAAGCAGAGACAGTGAGTGAGGACCAGGCCAGGGCAAAACCTGTAATCAAGGACACCCTATGTGAATTGTATTATTTTCATTTTCTTCACTATAAGCATCTCCATTTAAAGTTTTTAATTTTTTTTCCTTTTTTTTTTTTTTTTTTTTTTTTTTTTTTACGAGACAGGGTTTCTCTGTGTAGTCCTGGCTGTCCTGGACTCACTCTGTAGACCAGGCTGGCCTCGAACTCAGAAATCCTCCTGCCTCTGCCTCCCAAGTGCTGGGATTAAAGGCGTGCGCCACCACTGCCCGGCTAAGTTTTTAATATTTTACCATCATTATCATTATCACTGTCTGTGTGCATGCCTGTGTGTGCATGATGTCTGTGTGGTTGGAAGTGCAAAGGCATAGTTGTGGAGGCCAGAGGAAAACCTTGGTTAGTCAGTTTCTTCCTTCTACCTTTGGGGTTTCAGGGATGGAAGTCTGGCTTGCACGACAGGTACTTCTGCCCACTGAGCCGGTCCTCCAGTCCCAATGTCTTCATTTGCCCCGTGGAACCAGAAGCAGAGGTAAAGTTGGTCAGCAATGAGTCTGGGTTTCCAGCCCAGGTACTGTGCTGTCCCACTAAAAACACAGCTCCCAAAACTCTTCCAGGCACGTGTGTGTAAGCTCAGCCCTCTGGAGGCCAAGGCAGGAAGACTGAGAGTTTGAGACCAGTCTGCCCAGCCTACTCAGCAAGACCCTGTTTTGAATGAACATTAAAATCACTGGGCTTGGTGGGATACAACTTTAATCTCAAAATGCAGGAAGCAAAGGCAGGCGAATCTCTGAGTTTGAGGCCAGACTAGTAGACTTAAAGAATTCCAGACACGTTGTCTCACAGCTACCAAACTTGTGTCATCCCAGTACTCAGGAGCTGGTCAGGAGTATCTGGGATATCCCTTGTCAAACATCCTTCCAGGGGTTGGAGAATAAACTGGAAGGCAAGAGACTTGACCAGTTTTTGTTTGCTTGTTTGTTTTCATTGCTGAGACAAAAGATCTAAGAGGATCAGATGTTCAAAGTCATCATTGGCTACAGAGTGAGTTCAAGACCAGTCTGGGCTACCCAAGACCCTATCTCAAAATCAAACTGAACAGAACTCCATGCATAATATCAATACCTTAGAGCTTAAGAGTAGAATGATGTGGTCTGATTGCCATGTTCCTGGTGCAGTCAGGAGTCACTTCAGAGTTTATCACTGATAACATCAACACTCAAAACTGGAGAAAGTGATGTTGGAGGCTGGTGCAGGACAAAGAAAGGGAGTATCTGGTATATCCCTTGTCAAACATCCTTCCAGGGGTTGGAGAATAAACTGGAAGGCAAGAGACTTGACCAGTTTTTGTTTGCTTGCTTGTTTTCATTGCTGAGACAAAAGATCTAATAAAAGCAACTTCAGGACAGAAGGGTTTACTTGGGCTCACAGTTCCAGGATGCAATGTAACCTAGTGGTAAGAACAGGAGGCAGTTAATCACATTGCGTCAGTGATCAGAAGCAAGGAGCCGTGAACGCTGTGCTCAAATCGCTTCTCTTTTTTATTCAGGACCCAAGCCCAAGAGATGGTGTCACCCTTATTTAGGATGAGATTTCCTGCCTCAGTTTACCCAGTCTAGAAACTCCCTTGTACGTACACCCAGAAGTTTGTCTCCCAGGTGACTGTAGAGTCCATCAAGTTGACATCACAAGGCTGAAACTGGACTGCATCTTCAGTGGTCCAGGCAACAGCAGGTGAGGTCTGGCCTGGGCTGGAGGTGTCTCCCAGCAGTGAGAGACAAGGATATTGACAGGAATGGAATCAATAGAACGCAGTGACTGACTGTTTGGAAAGAGGAACTGGGAGGAGGCCAGGGTGGAATAGATTTTTCTTTTCTCTTCCTTTTTTTTTTTTTTTTTTTTTTTTTGAGGCAGGATTTTTTTTTATGTAGCCCTGGCTGTCCTGGGACAGGCTGGCCTTGCACTCAAGATATCCATCCATCCACCTGTGCTTCCTCAGTCCTGGAATCAAAGCTTTGTGTGCCACCATAGTGAGGCTTGCATAGATTTTTCCTTTGTAGGTCACAATAGACATACACACACCCTGTATTCAGAACACCAGTTCTGAAGCAGTCTGTACATTTGATTTTTTTAAAAGAAAAAAACAAAAACATCCCCCAAACCTACTCTGGAATGACCTTGTACTTGTGTAGCTGAGAGTGACCTTCCTGTTCGGATCTTCCTGTATCTTCCCATCCTCTATCTCCCAGGGGATTGGGACCACAGCTTATGACATTGTACCTGTTTTATTTTATTCAGTTTAACGAGAACTGAATCTAGAGTGTCACACTAGGCAAACATTCTACCGACCAAGCAACATCCCCAGTCAGTCCTGCATCTGCTTTAACCTTCATTCATCAGCTGTCCAATATATCAGGTCCTGTGAGGCTAAATCTCCCGTGAATGCCCAGACACCATGACGGGATAGCTTCACCTGCAAGTCATCCACAGCTTGTCACAGGATTTCCTGGATCCCTCCAGTGCAGACACCCACGCCTACTCCAGCCTTAGAATCTAGCTGGTGCTGGGATCTGTGACCCACTAACACTCCCTACATTGCCATTGGCTCTCTGCTGCCCTGAATTCAATTCATTCAATTGCTTGAGAATGCAGATCTCAGCTTCACCACAGGACCTCTGCACTTCATTATTCCTCCCTGCAGGGGTCTCTTCCTGACCCTCAGGCCCCCTTCAAAATTGCCTCTTCTGGCTGGACTTGCTGGTTTACCCCTGTAATTTTAAATATTTGGAGGTAGGAGGGTTGCTTTGAGTTTGAGACCAGCCTGGGCAACAATGAGGTTAAGGGAAACCTGGGATACTTGATGAGGCTCCCCTCAACTCTCCAAAAAGAAGAAAAATGAGGTCTGCAGATGGCTCAGTGGGTAAAAGTGCTTGCCACTAAGACAGATAGCCTGAGTTCAGTTCCCAGGACCTACATAGGAGATGGAAGAACTGATTCATGGGCTGTCCTCTGACCTCTGCATACACACAGAACACACTACGTAAATAAATGTAAAGAAACCAACCAATCAATCAATCAGTGAAGAAGACAGGCTGGCAAGTAAGCAAAAGGAGTCACCCTACACTGGCAACTGTTTGTAATGTTTTACTACTACATATCTTCATGTGTGTATATGTATGTTTTTGTTTGTGCATAGGTATGTGTGTATACATGTGTGTGTATGTATGTTCCTGTGTATACATGTGTGTATGTATGTGTGTATACATGTATGTATATGTGTGTATACATACGTGTGTGCATGTATGTGTGTATACCTGTTTGTGTGTGTGTGTATACATGTGTATGTATATGTTTATATGTGTGTATGTATGTATATATGTGTATGTTTGTATGCATGTGTGTATGTATGTATATGTATGTGTACATGTGTGTATGTATATGATGTGTGTCTGTATGTGTACATGTGTGAATATGTATGTGTGTTTATATGCATGTGTGTATACATGTGTGTATGTATGTATGCATGTGTATATGTATGTATGTGTATATGTGTGTATATGTATGTGTGTTTGTATGCATGTTTGTATACATGTGTGTGTATCTGTATATGTGTATACGTGTGTATATGTGTATACATTGTGTATTATGTGTGTGTATGTATGTATGTATGTATGTATGTGTGTGTATTTTACTCATGTGAGTGTGGGTTCACACATGCAGAGGCCACAGCAAGCTATGGACTGGTTTTCACTGTTGCTTCCTGTGATTTTTGTCTTTTTTTGTTTTGTTTTGTTTTGTTTTTTGGATAGGATTTCTCTGTGTAGCCTTAGCTATCCAGGAACCCACTCTGGAGACTAGGCTGGCCTCAAACTCAGAGATCCTCCTGCCTCTGTTTTTCGTGTATGAGATTAAAGGCATGCGCCACCGAACCCAGCTCTGTGTTATTATCTTCAGACAGGGTTTCTGACTGACTTGGAGTTTGTCTTTTGAGCTTTACTGGATGGTCTGTGGATCTGCCTGTCCATGATCCGATGCTGGGGTTACAGGCATAGCAACCATGGTTGAGTTTTTATGTACATTCGAAGGATTCGAACTCAGGTCCACATGCTTGCAGGGCAGGCAGGTCCTTTTACCCAGGCTGGCCTAGAACTCACTATATAACCAGATGTAACCAAAGATGACATTGAACTCCCAATCCTTCTGCCTCAACGTCTTTAGTACTGAGATCACAGGCGTGGGCCACCATATCTGGTGTATATGGTGCTAAGAACTGAACCAAGAGCTTGGCTAAGAACTGAACCGAGAGCTTGGCTCATGCTAATTCAGCAGTCTACCGACTGAGCCACACCCTCACCCACATATGTATTGTTCACACTCCTTATCATGAGTCTTGTTTTATTATTTTCCTACCTGATTCTTTCAGAATATAAACTCCAAAGGACATGCACCTTTTCTTTTCCTTTTTCCTTCCTCCCCACCACCCCCTCATGAGTGCAAGTGGTTGAGGTGCAAGTTCAGGTGTGTGCATGCATGTGGAGGCACAGGCTCATGTCCAGAATCATTCTTGATCACTTTTCCACCTGATTCTTTGAGGCAGGGTGTCTCAGTCAAACCCAGAGCTCACTGATACGACTAGCATCACTGGACGGTTCTAAGATCTCCTGTTTCCACCTCTCAGACTGAAGTGCAGGCAGACCCCCATATCCACCAGGCATTGACTTGGGCTCTGGTCTTCCAGTCTCGAGTTGTCATGCTTGCATGGCAAACAATTTAAGGGCAGAGGCCTCCCCCTAGCCCACTTGGGAACGTGTCAAATGTGCTTCCACTTGTGTCTGAAGAGCCCCTATGAGCTTCTAGTAGGAAGGACATGCTGAAGAAGTTGGGGAGTGGATGAATGACAGCTCTAGTACTCCCAGAAAACAGAATAGAGTTTGATTCCAAGCACCTATGTCTGATAACTCACAATAACTCCAACTCTACGGGGTCTTATGGCCTCTTCTGGATGGTAACTCTATGTCCATTTGTACATTCACACAGACACTGATACATAAATAGTTAATAAAGTACGTTTTTTAGAAAGGTTAGAGATAGCTCATCTATAGATCGCTTCTTACCTAGAATGCCTAGGGGCGTGATGTAGCAGCAGAGCACACCCTAGAATCGCCTAGTGAGGGGAGCTCAATATTAGAGCACCTGCCTAGAATCCCCCAGTCGGGGGGCTAGGGGGTGTGGCTCAGTGATTATTCTGGAGCCTTTAGATTCAATCTCCGTTGCTACAGGGTAACAGGGAGACTAGAGGAGCTAATGGAATCCCCCAGAACATCCAGATTACTCTGCTGGACACTGCTAGATCCTAGGAATGCAATAGAAAAAGTGTCGAACTCATTCCCAGAATTATGGAGCATATGTGGCTTCTTAGTGAGACAGAAGTGAGCAATGGATAATAAAAAAAAAAAAAAGTAACACGGAGAGACTGCAGTTGTTTAAGTAGTCGTGAGTGCTACCTTGTAAACAAATTAAGGGCCAGTGAGACAGCTCGGCAAGCCTGAAGACCTGGCTTCTATCCTCGGGAGCACATGCTGGAAGGAGAAATCCTAGTCCTGCATGGTCCACCCTCATGCTCACTCCGTGGTGTTTCTCCAACCCCCAGCTCACAAAATTAATTAATTAATTATTAATTAATTAATTAAGGCAGACTGGGTAAAATGAGAGACAAGGCATAATTTTTTCCACCTATTTGAATCATGCAGCTTTTAGATACTTCTCCACTCTCTCTCCCACACACCTGGTCCCTCACACAAGCACATAAGGGTGCAGTACCATTAGAGGCCAGAAGAAGGCGTTAAATCCCTTGAAACTGGAGTTCCGTGTGGCTGTGAGTTGTCTGACCTGGGTTTCAGGAACTGAACTTGAATCCTCTGGAAGGGCATCAAGTGCACCTCACAGCTGTGTCATCTCTCCAACTTCCCTTCTTTTTACACACAAACACACACACACACACACACACTATGCAACACCCCCCCCCCCCCCGCCCCTCACAGCACTGGGATTGATTGAACTCAAGATCTCCCATGTGCCAAGCAAATGCTGTACCACTGAGCTACATCGCAGCTATTTTTATATTTTTGGTGCTACTTTGGGGTCCTCTGTACTGCCCAGGTGTGAACCCTCGTTGTAGTTCAGGCAAATCTTCCACGTGGCATCCCCCAGCCACTGCCTGCTGAGTAGCTTTGGTTAACAATGACATTTATTTCTTTACCAGTTACAAATAAGTTCTGGAGCCAGGTATGGTGTACCATCTGTAATCCTAGCATTCAGCAGCTGAGGGAGAGCCGGCATGGTGCTGCATACCTTTAATCCCGGCAGAGGCAAGAGGATCTCTGAGTTCATGGCTAGCCTGGAGTACAGGGTGAGTTCCAGGATAGCTAGGGCTACCTACAAACAGAAACTTTGCCACCTGCCCCCACCCAAAGAGACTGAGGCTTGAGGGTTGCAAGTTCAAGGCTACTTTTGGGTGTAGACTGAGACCCTGTCTCAAAAAAGCAGGAGAAAACAGTTTGCAGAAAAAAGGAAAAAATAAATTTTAGGTATTGGGTCATTGGCCTGTTTTTAAGTTCAGGGGCTGGAGAGATGGCTCAGTGGGTGGAGTGTTTGCCTCACGGGCATGTTCAGTCCACAGCACTCACGTAAAACTCGAGTTTGGAGCACACATCTGAAAACCCAAAGCTGGAAAAAGTAGGAAAGAGAGGATCCTGGCGGCTCCCTGGCCAGTCCGGATAGTCTAATTAAGGATCTCTAAGTCCAGTGAGAGATCCTATCTCAAAAAAACAAGCATACACACCCATGTACATACATGTGTCCAAGCACACAGAACATGTGCACACATGTGTCACCCATACAGCTTTAAGGATCTTACGAGAACACATTCTTTTGCATGAACACAGTGCCATATCACACCTAAAATTTGACAATACTTGTCTAATGTAATTGATTTATTTTCTATTTTTCAAAAATTACAGCTATTTATACAGTATGTACGCACATCCACATACATGTGTGACCTGTCACATGTGTGAAGGTCAGAGGGTAGCTTTTGGGAGGTAGTGGGACCCAGGGATTGAACTTAGGTCCTCAGGCTTAGCGACAAGTACTTTTACCCACTGAGCCTTCTTGCTGGCCCAGTTTTCTCAATCCATTTTCTTACTGTCCCGTTTGTTTCAAGAATATGTTTTCTAGGGTTGGTGAAGTAGCTCGGGGATTGTGCACATGTCTCCCTGACGCTCTGGGTTCAATGGCATTGGGGAAATAAATAATTGGGGAAAGGCTGTGTTTTAGGTTTTCCCTCAGCGCCAGGATTTGACCTGGCCTCATGACTTTATATTGTGAACAAGTCTTTTCTTCGGTGTTACACCATAGTGCTCTGCGGCTCCTTTCCTGCCCCACTGCAACACTGACTTTTAAAATACGGAAAAAAAATAGTCTAAGGAAATCCTATGCGCCCTTCATTTGGTTCCTACAATTGCCAGCATATGGCGGATCTTTTTTTAGTCAAACACTGCCATGTCCCCTTTCCATACTTCTGCCTTATTTTAACGCCAGGCATAGACATCAGCAACTTATTTTGTCCTTGTGTATTTTCGTATGTCTCTGAGTGAGAAGTACTCTTGTGTTTACACCCGCCATGCTGGCCACGGTACCACGACAAAGCCTGAATGAACAAGTTAAGAGAGTTAGCGCTTAATGCCGCCTAATACCTACTTGCTGTTCATTACCCGTCCCCCCACCCCGGCACACACTGGTCTCATAAATGCCTTTTTACTGTGAGGATGTTGCAAATCAGTATGTAAATTACACAGGGACATTCGGCTGATAGCTCTCCAAAGCCTCCTTTGGGCTCAGACAGTCTCTCTTTTTTCTTTTTAAAAATATTATTACATTTATTTATCCGTGGATGTGCAGGTGCAGCTGTGCAGCGCGGCACATGTTAGTGGTCAGAGGAACCAACTTGAGGAAGTTGGTTCTTTCTGTCTTCCATGTAGGTTTTAGGGATTGGACTCAGGTCATCAGGTTTGGCAGCCCCTTTACCTCAAGAACCACCTCATTACCCTCTTCCTCCCTCTGTTCCTGCCTCCCTCCTCCCTTTCTTTCCTGTCATTTGTGGGGTTTGGGGGGGCAATTTGTGGCGTAGAATCCTCTTGTTTTGTGGTTCTCTAAAGACACCCTGTGCTGTGGTTGAATACACCCGTCCATCTTTGTAAACTGGGATTTGGAAGAAGCTTGGGAAAGTCTGGGTTTGATTTCTTGCTTTGTCAAGAGAACCACTACCTATAGTTGGGTGTGCTTGGCACGCACCTGCAATCCCAGCATTTCGGAGATAGACAAAAGGATCGGGAACTCAAAGTCAGCCTTGGCTACACTGACAGTTCAAGGCCAGGCTGGGTTATATGATAGGTGGGGCTATTAAGATTCCATCAGGAGATGCAGTGAGTCTGGTGTCTGTCTGTCTGTCTGTCTGTCTGTCTGTCTGTCTCTCTTTTTCTCTCTCTCTCTCTGCCTGCCTGCCTCCCTCCCTTTCTCCTTCCCAGCCTCCCTCCCTCTCTCCCTTCCTCCCTCCCCCCTGTCTCCCCCCACCCCCAATCCATGCACCAGACTCTAAATGCTTCAGGGCAGGGTTTCTGTAGAATACCCCCCACCCTGCATTTATCAGTTTCCTTGCTGGGTATGTTTATCTTTCCTCTCTCTTCTGTAATCTGGAAATTATGCCTGGACTTGGGGATTGAATGGCATTTGGGTTAAACACCATTGGCCAAAAAGAAGAAAAAAGTGCTGCTATGGGCTTTGTGGTCCTTGTCTTCTGGAAGTAGTTGCATCTTCTCAGTTAGTGTCTGCGTTCACTCCTCTCAGGCAGATGTTAACAAATGTCTATTCGAGATTGGCACCAATGAAGAACCAAAGTAATGACTGCTATAAATTCTAGCTTAGGGAACTTGTGGGTTTGTTGGGTTTATTTTCAGGAGGGTGGGTGAGGGGTTACTTACAGGTATGTTAGTGGGGGTACGTCCTATAGGAACGTGGCTGAGGAGTTACCTGTAGAAGTATGGGTGACCCCAAAGCAGATGTAATAAAAGTCTTCATCCCAGCATGGATTACAACATTCCCATAGCTGCATAAATAAAGCTTCAGCTGACTTCTCACCTTTGTACACTATCTAGCATCTTCTAAGACCTTACACAACTGGAGCAGAACATACAGCTGTCAGGGAGGCACAGTGGGGAGTAGCTGAAGCCTCAGTGGAGGTCAGAGGCCAGCTTGCTTGAATCAGTTCTCCGCTTCTACCATGTGAATTCCGATGATTGAGCTCAAGTCATCAGGCTTGGTGGCGGGCCTGCTGAGCCATTTCTGCAGCCCACTATTAATTTTGTTTTTAAGATTTAGAGTTTTAGCCAGTTGTGGTGGCGCATACTGGTAGGATTTGCTGAAGGAGGCAGAGGCAGGAGGATCACAAGTTCGAGGCCAGCCTGGGCCACACATTTTAAAAAGCCGGGCAGTGGTGGCGCACGCCTTTAATCCCAGCACTTGAGAGGCAGAGGCAGGCGGATTTCTGAGTTCGAGGCCAGCCTGGTCTACAGAGTGAGTTCCAGGACAGCCAGGGCTACACAGAGAAACCCTGTCTCGAAAAAACAAAACAAAACAAAACAAAACAAAAAAAAATTTAGAGTTTCAGAGTCTCATTTTGTAGTCCAAGATGTCTTCCAAGTAACTCACAGTAACTGCCTGCTTCAGCCTTCTGAGTCCTGGATGAGCCACCGTGTGGTTCTTCTTTCATTGCGCTGGGCTTGACTGCAGCTTGCCATGGGAGGGCAGCATCCTTTCCATTCTCTCCCTTCAGCTCAGCATCCTTCTTGTGTGGCTGCCCATCGTCCACAACATGCCAAATCCACAGCTCTCTGGGTCTCTTTGCAACATCACCATGACCAGGCTTTTGCTTGGATTTAGGGCAAAACTCAGAACAGAAAAGAAGGCCAAAAAAAAAAAAAGGCTTCTTGAATAAATATGGATCCCAACACACCACATCCCCGAGACTGTGTAACAGTAATGGCTGCCCTGGAACTCACTTTGTAGACTAGGCTAGCCTCAGACTCCCAGAGATCCTCTTGTTCTGCCTCCCAAGTGCTGGGATTAAAAGCATAAGCCACCACTACCCAGAATATGGATTTTTGAACTCTGAATTTTTAACTTGGCATTTTCTATTTGTTTGTTTTCTATTTTTTTGTTTTGTTCTGTTTTGTTTTCAAGACAGGGTTTCTCAGTGTAGTTCTAGCTGTCCTGGAACTCACTCTATGCCAGGCTGGCCTCGAACTCACAAAAGTCTACCTGCCTCTGCCTCCTAAGTGCTGGGTTTAAAGGAGTTTGCCACCACTGCCCGGCTTCGTTATCACCTCAAGTTTCCTTCTCCCCCTACTGACCTACTTCTTTCTAGCTAATTACCTTTCCATGTTCTTGTTTTTTTTATTTATTTTTTACTTGATGTGGTAGTGCACAACTTTAATCTCATCATTCAGGAGGCAGAAGCTTTCTATTTTCATGTTTATTTATTTATTTTCTTTTCATTACATGGGTGCCAAGCTGCAAGTGTAGAAGTCGTAGGACAACTCCCAGCACCCAATTCTCTCCTTCAATTATGAGGGAGCTAGAACTCGAACTCAGGTTATCAACTTTGGTGGCAAGCTCTTTTAACTGGTGAGCCATCCTGTCAGCCGGTGGTTTTTGTTTCGTTGCATCTGTCCGTCCGTCCGTCTCTCAATTTATTATTTTTTATTTGTTTATTTATTGTGACCCAGTGTATTTTGTCAGTGTTTCTACAACATCTTGAGGTATTATTTACCAGAGTGTGGGCTCCCCGTCAGTGATTATATCACTGAAGAAAATCTTTCTTCCTCTCCCTGCCCTAGCAACTATTATCTGTGTGTAAATCCTCAGTCAGGGGCAGGTCCTCCATCCTCAGTCTCCACCACCGGTAGGCATCTACTTCTGTTTCTCTTTCCTAACTAGGCTGCTCACGTTTGCGGTGCCATCAGGCCTTCTGTTTAGCAGACACAAACTTGTCCTTACTGGACCTGTTCTTAGAAACTTGGAAAAGCAGACCAAAGTATCTGAGAATCTCTCCCGTGCACCTAGGAAATCTGCTCGAAGAATGCACACGAGGACACGTTGCCTCTGTTTTGTTGTTGTTATTATTGGTTTGTTTTGTTTGTCTTGTTTTTTTTTTTTTTTTTTTGTGCAGCGTAAACGTTTGGGTGTTCATCTTTCTTGGCCGCAGCCCTCCTCCTGGCACATTGCTCAGCTTTTCTCCCTCACTCTCAGGGCAAATGTGCATGCCCACCTTCTCCTTGAACTTGAACACTTGTCCTTGGAGATTTTGAGCAACTCTATGGCCCATCGCTTGTCGTGCGTAGCCGTACGTCTCCTGGTGTGGCTGGTGAGGTTGTGCCTTAACTTGCTGGCATTCTTCATCACTTTGTGGCCTCCGTTGAAGCCCAAGGCCATGGGGCAGCACAGAGCCATGGTGACTGCTTTCACGGTGTCCACGACAGGAAAGACAGCTCCACACAGAACCCTGGGATATCTCACCTCTGATTCTCAGGGTCTGTTTGCCGGGGTCTCAATAACTTCCAGAGCAGCCTGGTGCCCTTGCACACCCCAGCCGCATCTCTATGGAGCTCCGAGCACTCCAGTGGCTCTCTCTTCATCTTTTATAAAGTTCTGTCACAGTTCTTTTACTCTTTCATGTTGACGTTTTTATTGTAGAGGGCAGCCCCACAATGTTCATCCCAGCGGATTCAGGTCACACATTTTCAGTGGGAACACCATAGGAAGGAAGTAACGGGTTACTCACCCTCTGACACCTGGCGCTGAGAGTCTGTCTGCTGGGTACCAGTGATCCTAGCTTGCGCAAAGTGGTACCTGATGGGTCAAGAAATCACAGTAAAGGATGTGTCCTTTCTTTGTTTGTTTTGAGACAGGGTTTAATGTAGCCCAGGCTGGGCTCAAATTCACTATGTAGTTAATGGTGGCCTTGATCTTCCTGCCTCTATGGCAGGATAGTGCTAGGATGACAGATCTGCACCACCATGCCTGGTTAATATGGTGCTGGGGGCAGGACCAAAACTTGTGTGCATTCTAGGCAATCACTGCCAGTCTAACTACCTTCCTAGCTGAGAAAGATGCTTTCAATCTTCCTGTAATTAGTAGCTATTCAACGAGGAGATTCTGTTACCCTTTGATTTAATATCTGTAGGTGATTTTTAAAATATATTTATTTTATTTTTAATTACGTTTATCACCGTGTGTGGTTATGTGTACATGAGTGCAGGTGACTTCAGAAGCCAGAAGTGTTGAATCCCTTTAGACCTGTAATTACAGATGCTGTGGGGACTGGAGAGATGGCTCCACTGACTGCTCTTCCAGAGGTCCTGAGTTCAATTGCCAGCAACCACATGGTGGCTCACAACCATCTATAATGGGATCTGATGCCCTCTTCTGGTGTGTCTGAAGATAGCTACAGTGTACTCACTTACATAAAATAAATAAATAAAATATTAAAAACAAAAAAAAGATGCTGTGAGCTGCCATGTGGATGTTGGGACTCAAACAAAAGTCCTTTGAAAGAGCAGCAGGTGCTCTTGTCTGATCCTCTGAGCAATCTCTCCAGCCCCCTTTCCAGCCCCTGTTGGTGATACTTACTTACAACTGCTGTTACAACTGGCACTATCAAACATGTGTTATCTTGTAACTACCTTTCCACATACCTGTTACTGGAACAACCTTTTTTCTCCTATTCTGTTATTAAGTTTTATTCATTCTCTCTTTTGTTGTTGTTATTATTATTACTATTGTTAATGTGTTTACATGAATGCAGATTTGCTTTTGCCATTGAGTGTGCAGGTCAGAGAAGAACTTTCAGAAGTCGTGCCTCTCTCTGCATCATGGATCTGCATCATGGGTCTGCAGCATGGGCTTCGGTCATCAGGCTTGTGTGCAGTTTGACCCAATGAGCCATTTCATTTGCCCAGTAAAGGAATGCATATCTGTGGCTGCAGTGCGGCTCAGTTTGCAGATGTCTAGTACTGACGGGGTTGTTTTCCCTCCATAGCGATGCATAAGACAAGCATGGCAGTGCACCCTTGTCACCCAAGGAGGCGGAGGCAGGAGAATTAGGGAGGTTAAGGTTCTATTTAGCTACCTAGCAAGTTCCACACAGTCTGGGTTAGGTGAAGACCATATTTCAAAAAAAAAAAAATCTGTAAGAATTTGGGTTATATAAGCTTGATCCTACGTTAAATAAGCAATTAGTATATATTTAGATACACATGCACAAACACACAAACATATACACAAAAAGTTGGGATCAAATTCAACTTAATTCTCTGAGTTTGAGGCCAGCCAGGACAACTAATTCCAGGAATGCCAGGGCTACTAAGAAAGACTCTGTCTCAAAAAACCAACAAAACAAACAAAACCCAACCAACTGGGAGTTGGCTTCTGAGTTGCCTTCTGAGTGCTGGGATTTAAGGCTTGTGCCACTACACCCAGCCCAGCCATTTGTTCTATGTTTTTCAAGACAGAGATTCTTTGTGTAGTCCTGGCTAGAGAACTGGAGGTAGCTCTGTATACCAGGCTGGCCTCAGAGATCTGCCTGCCTCTGACTCCCAATTGCTGGGATTAAAGGCGTTCGCCACCACCTCCAGGCTGTACTTTCTTATTTTTGGACAAAAGGACACTTTTACTGTCCTTGGTTTGTGTCCTTGGCTTTAGAGAAAGTGTTTCTTCAGGGAGTCCGTTCCCTTGGGGAACTAATTCACAAAGAAGTTGAGGCAGGTGTGGTGGTGTGCTTATGGGATCTGAACGCAGGGCAGGAGTTGGAGGCAGGAGACCAACAGCTTGAAGTCAGGCTGAGGGGCAGAGCAAGGGAGGGCCTATCCTTTAACAATAATAACAACAACAAAAGATGGAGGGAGAGAGAAAGAAGGAGGGAAGGAGGAAGAAAGGGAAGCAGAGGATGAAAAGTTACTGGGATTGTTCTCTATTGTTCTCTCCTCTTTTTATTTATTTATTTATTGTTGTTACCATTTGTTGCTTGCTTTGGTTTACTTTGCTTTTGAGGCAGTTTGATGTGTAGCTTAGGCTGGTCTCCAGCCCCGGTCTGATTCAGCCTCCATTCAGCAAGCTTTCTGTCATCACACCTGGCTTTGGGTTTATTCCTTGAATGTATAAAATACTAACATAATTCCAGGGATCAAAATCCTGCAAACTTGAGTGCTTTCCCTCGGCTCCTTGTTCTACCTCCTTGTTCTACCTCCTCCCTGATACAATCAGCCTCTCTTGTTCCGCAGTGCTTATTTTGCAAAAACAAGCAGATGTGCATGAATTCTTTTTTTTTTTTTTTCATTTCAACACTGAGGATTGAATGTAGGGCCTCATGCATGCTAGACAAGTCTCCCCCGCTTCCACATCCCCTGCCCTTACTGGGGGATTCTAGGCAAGCATCCTACCACTGCGCTACCCTCTCAGCCTTTTTTTTTTTTTTTTTCCTATGTTATTTTGACAGTGCTCTTCCTATGTTGTTCAAGCTGGCTTTGAACTCACCGTGGATCAGGCTAGCCATGAACTTTTAAAAAAAGATTATTTATTTTCTTTATGTAAGTACACTGTCGCTGTCTTCAGACACACCAGAAGAGGGCATCGGATCCCATTACAGATGGTTGTGAGCCACCATGTGGTTGCTGGGAATTGTATCGAGGACTTCTGGAAGAGCAGTCCGTGCTCTTAACCGCTAAGACGTGTCTCCAGTCCGCAGCCGTGAACTTTTATATGTGGGTCCTGTGTAAGAGCAGTAGGTGCTATTAAACACTGAGCCATCTCTTGAGCCCTCCTTCTGTAAGCTTTTTATTTTGGGTTTTTTTTTGTTTTTTGTTTTTCCCCAAGACAGGGTTTCTCTGTGTAGAGCTGGCTGTCCTGGAACTTTATAGACCAGAAATTCACAGAGATTTGCCTCTACCTTCCGAATGCTAGAATTACTGCCCAGCTCAACTGCATTTTTTCGGGGGGGGGGGGGGCGAGGGAAACCAACCAAAGTGTATAGGTGCTTTGACTGTATGTATGTCTGTGCATCATACATGTGCCTAGTGCCCACAGAAGCCAGAAGAGGTCATCATATCCCTAGGACTTGAGTTATACATAGCTGTAAGCTGCCATTGTGGTACAGAGAATTGAACCCAGGTCCTCCTGAAGTGCTCTTAACCACTAAGCCATCCCTCCAGCCATCTCACTCTATTTTTAAGATGATCAGAGTTTGATCCTCAGAAACTACATAAAAATGGGAATTCTTCTCTTGATTCCACCAGTAAGGGGCTAGGTTGTGAGTCAGCAGGAGTGCTTGCCTGGAATCCTCTACCGAGAGGCTGTGTGTGTGTGTGTGTGTGTGGGGGGCTCAGCAATAGAGCATCTGCCTAGGATCCCCCAGTGAGGGGCTGTGAGCATTACTCAGACATACAACACTTGCATAGCATTTTGGGGAGAGCGGACTAAGGTTAGTCCTAGATACATTGCGGAGGGGAGAGGGAAGCGCTGAGCTGTTGGGAGGGCTCCCTTCTCATGGTCCTGGCACCCTTCTCCCCTAGGCCTCTCCTTGGTGGTGGGCTTGGTTCTGTACATCTCCAGCATCAACGACGAGGTCATGAACAGGCCCAGCAGCTCCGAACAGTACTTCCACTACCGCTACGGATGGTCGTTTGCCTTCGCGGCTTCCTCTTTCCTTCTCAAAGAGGTGATGGATTGGGCCCAGGCTGCCAATTGGAAGAAGGAAGTGGGGAGCGATCGATCGGGGTGATGGTGGTAGCTCCTGGGAGTCTGGAGCAGATGGGGATTTGAGGAGAGATAAGCCCTGATGTTTGGACCTTCCTAGGTCTTAGAGGTGGGAGTTCTGGGTCCTGTGAAAGAATAGCTCTGGGGCAGGGCTCTCTGAACGGAGAGGGTGGTCTGATTCATGCTCAAGAGGAAAAGAATGTTGTGGGTTAGTGAGGAAGGTGGAGGGATTGTGGGTGTAATCCCTGGGTCTCGGAGAGGAAAGAGCCTAGAAGGCCTAGGCCCTGGTGGTCTTGGGTGGGGGGAAGTTAAGGAAAAGCCCATGAGTTGAGGTTTTGGAGGGAGATGGGAAAGCCCTCATTCCTGGGAAAGAAGAGAGCTGAGGAACCGATCTTTCTACTTTAAAGCTGGGAGTGTTTGGCTGCGTGATTCCTGGGTCCGGAAGAGGAGGAGGCTGGGTAGGGGGAGGTGTCTGTACTGGGAGGGGTGGGTTAGACTTTGGTTCTAACCCCTGGGTCCTGGAGGAGATGAGGGCTGGGCCTCTTGGGTTTTGCTGAGGTCTTGGGGATGATATGCAGCGCTGACTCCTGGGCAGGGTGCTACCTTTGGGATTCTGACTGTGCCTTGCCACAGGGGGCCGGAGTCATGTCCGTGTACTTATTCACCAAGCGCTACGCGGAGGAGGAGATGTATCGCCCGCACCCGGCCTTCTACCGACCGCGTCTCAGCGACTGCTCCGACTACTCGGGCCAGTTTCTGCAGCCCGAGGCGTGGCGTCGAGGCCGCAGCCCTTCCGACATCTCTAGTGACGTCTCCATCCAGATGACGCAAAATTACCCTCCAGCCATCAAGTACCCCGACCACCTCCACATCTCCACTTCGCCGTGCTGAGGCCGGAGTCCTTCCCTTTCCTCTTCCATCCTCCCTTCTCCCGCGCCTCACCTAGGAAGCCCCAATTCCTTAAGGGACTCTTGGCTGATGGATGCTGTGCCATCTCCAAGTCCGTACCCATCATCCTCATTTCAATGGATCCACCCTTTTTCCAATCTCTCCTTATTGGTTCATTATACTTCCAAATGATTCCTTCCTCACCTCGCCCCCCTCCCCCCCGAGAGCTCGCCCCCTTTCCCTTAGATCCCTCCCCACCGATTAATTCCAACCGAGTTTACTATCTTCTGGTGGTATCTTGCACCTAGCTCCCCCGAACTCCTCCGGACTCCTGCTTCCTCATAGGGGTGCTGGGCTGGAGAGTGGGTGTGGCAGCCACTGGAATGCCCTGGAACTCTCCCTCCATTCTCTCCTATCGCACCACCAGATGCCCTGCAGGTTCTTCCTTGGTGGCTGCTTGCTCTGCCTACAGGAATATGACTATGACTGACCCTGACCTTTCCCCCTGTTGCCTCCGGGAGACTGTATTTCCTCTTTTTCTCCTCTGGAAGGTGACTTTCCTTCTTTCTTTCTTTCTTTCTTTCTTTCTTTCTTTCTTTCTTTCCTCCTCCTTCCTCCTCTGTCTTCCCCTCCCCCCACCTCCTCTTCCCACTTACCTTTTCTTCCCTCCACCTGCTCATCCGAAGCCCCTAGGTGCATCCAGCCTCTCACACCAAACAAGGATGGGACCCCAGGGTGGAGGGAGGTTCCCTCATGCTATCTCCACACCTGTGCCCGCCTCTTCCCCCTCAAGGTTCCATCGAGGGAGGAAGGGGCAGTAGCGGGGGTTAACACCCCCCAAAACCTCTGTCTTCCATTTTCTGGTACTCCCTCTCATCCATGTCCCTCCTCCCATCTCAGATCCCCAACTCTGGCCTCTTTCGAGGGCCTGTCCGCCCCCTTGGACAGATTCGGGGGTGGGGGAGGTCGCCAGAAAACCGCCCATCCCACTCCCTTTATTAGGGGAGGAGGGGCGAGGTAGCACAGTGTTAACACACGGAACCAGAACGGCCCCGGGGTGGGGGGAGGGGGGCAGGGGAGGGACGGGGGCTTTTAGTTTGCATCTTAGGTGGGAGGGGGGGAGGGAGATCCGCAGCAGTTATAACCTGTCTTTACGCAGCGATTTTTAATGAGTCTGGGGGAGGGGGGAGGGAAGCAATAAGGGTGGGGAACCGGTGGGGTGGGGGGCCTGGCTCTGTTATTTACCGTGTATCATATGTAAATATCAACAGAAACTTCAATAAACTTTATTTCAAACACGTCTCTGCCTAACCAAAGGGAGGGGATTGGAAGAGAGGAGCTTACGGTACTGGCTTCTCTTAAGGGTAAAGTACTATTATTCTGACTAGATCTCGCCAGTTGTGATGGTGCATACCTTCAATCCTAGTACCAAGGAAGCAGAGGCCGACAGAACTCTGTGAGGTTCTCCATCAGCGAGGACTACATAGTGATATCTATGTCTTCAAAAGTAGTACACCCCATGGCCAGGTTTGTAATTCCAGACTTGGGAGACAGAGGCAGGAGGATTGTTGCAAGTTCTCGGCAAACTTTACCACACAGAAGGAGAGAACCCACTCCTGGTGTCATCAGACCACACACATGAACACACACACCGTGGCATGGGCTGCTTGAGATCCCTGCTCTTCCTCCCCAGAATAATAATAATAAAAACAAGCTGGCAGCAGTGGTACATGCCCAGCACTCGGGAGGCAGAGAAAGGCAGGCAGGTCTCAGAGTTCCAGGCTAGCCTGGTCTACAGAGTGAGTTCCAGGATGGCAAGGGCTACACAGAGAAACTGTGTCTCAAAAAAAAAAAAAAAAAAATAGCCAAACAAAAACTAAGGAAGGGCTGGGGGGGTGTAGCTAGGCTGCTGAGTGATTCCTAGTATGCCAGAAGCTCCGAGGGCCAGGCATGGTGGCGTTCAGAATGAGGAAGCACAAGGACCAGGAGTTTAAGGTCATCACTGGCTGTGAAGGCTCTCTGAAAGGGGGAGGGGTGAAAAATTAAGTTATTTAGGTTATTTAATTAAAGCATCAGCTCATAATTCGGTCCCAGTATGAGGACAATAAATGACAAGGCTAAGGTCAATACAAAACGAAATAACCAATCCAGATCTCTTGATATTCCTGACAGCCTACTGCATGGTTGGTTACCATTACCCGCATTTCTCTGCTGACTTCTTCCCAGGACCCCATCATCTTTACCAGAATCTTTCTGCCAGTGAGGCGAATGACTCACGGAAGCAGTCATACAAACTCACAGCCCGTGACTGCACCAAATCAGTCTGGCTCCCAAACCCGAGCCTCCTTCCCGGTTACAAGGCATCGGTGGGCTTCCTGCGGGCTTCCCACATGCCGGGCCTTTTTGCTACCATGAGGCAGATGCTGCAGAGCTGAACATGATCCCATTAGACACTCACAGTAGTTGGTATGTAGGAATTACCACCGTAATTCTGTACAGGCGAGGGAAGGAGGTCAAGACTGAACTCTAAGGGCCGTGTTTCCATTATACAGAGACTGAAAAGAGCCAAGGTATCTGATAAATATACAGCTGGGATATTCTCTCTCTCTCTCTCTCTCTCTCTCTCTCTCTCTCCTCTCCTCCCCTCCCCTCCCCTCCCCTCCCCCCTCCCCCCCTCCCCTCCTCTCTCTCTCTCTCTCTCTCTCTCTCTCTCTCTCTCTCTCTCTCTCTCTCATATCCAGGGAGCCCAGAGCTTCCTGGATGCAGAACTAGAACTCAGAGGCTGAGCATCACCCCCAGCCCCTCACTGGGGGATTCTGGACAGGGCTGTACCACAGGCCCGTGATCCCAAGTCCTTAATAAGCTTAATCCTAAAAGATATTGGAAAGGAAGCAGGATGCATGCCTCTTGCTCTTTGTCTCATCTGTTTACTGTCCCGAGGGAGCAATGATAATGGCCCTGCAACTATGACACCTGGGTCACAGCCACAGTCATACTGAGGGAACTTATTTTTTTTTTTTAACTCACTGTTTTTCTTCCTGTCCTGTGAATTCAGCATTCCAATTAGCCCCATGTTACAGGTGAAGAAACCGAGGCATAGGGAGCTAAGTTTGCCCAGCTATTAACATATAACTAGCCTTATCCCCAGGGTTTCCTTGACTCAGTCAATTAGCTGTTTAATAATAATAATAATAATAATAATAATGATAATGATAATGATAATGATAATGGGGGCAAGCATGCCCTAGTGCACACGTGGAGGTCAGAGGACAGCTTTCAGGAACCTGTTCTCTCCTTCTACCACATGGGTTCCAGCAATTGAACCCAGGTTGTCACCCTTGGTGGCAAGCTCCTTTACCTGCTGAGCCATCTTGCCGTCTCCAGCTGCTACATTTTGCCACTGCAGATTTTATGCAAACTCATGCTGTGACCTTGAGTGAGTCTTTTTTAATTTCTGAGGATTTGGTTTCCTTTTCCTTTTCTATCTTTAAAAAAAAAAATGAGGGGGATGGTTCAGAATGATTCCAAATCCCTCTGGAATAGGGAGGGTGACTTGGAGAGAGGTTCTTAGGAAAGAACTCAGATTCAGCAGGGTCAGACTCCCTGAGGGAGATTCATCCTGACTCATTTTCCATGATTCCAGGAATTTCTGAAGGTTAGGCTTGAGATTTGCAATGGCAAATACAGTTCAGCTTCTTTGTTGAGACTAATTGATTCCTAGTGGCGGCCTGGAACAGAGTATTAGAAGGCTTCTGAACATTTATTTGCTCAGTACGAGAGAATGTCCCCATCTATTGGTGCTGCCTGCTGTGCCTGTAGCATGGGTGGTGGGTGGTGATGATACAAGTGCTGGCTATTGCTGACTGCACAGAACTCAGCAACCTAAGACCCTGAAATTTATGTTCTCTTAGGAAAAGCGAAACTGGAGAGCTGTGGAGACAGTGTGTAGGACTCTCAGGTCTCAGTTTAAACTTAAAATTGAAAGAATCTCAGGTTACATTCCAAAGACTTACACACATTTCAAGAGAAGGGCCCAAGACAAGAGGTAATCGGGAAGCAGGGCCCTTAATGTAATAAACCTGGGTAAACAGAAGCCACTTAGCTAACACTCATTGTCATAAAGATAATGTGCAAATCTGAGTTACCTAGAAACTGGGCCTGGGAATGGTTGTTTGAAATCAGCCTTTGTGGTTATTGTTTAAGAGGTCATTGTAAAACTGCCCTCGTGAACTCTGTGAAAATGGTATAAAAACTGCTCTTAGCTTTGGCTCGGGGTTCCTCTTGCCTGCATGCGAGGGCACCCCAGTGCACTGGTTATCAATAAACCTCTTGTTGTTGCATCGAATCTGCTGCCTGTGAGTGCTTCTGGGGGAGTGCGTCCCCCGGTTTGGATCTTAGAGTCCAACAGGCTCAGTGGGTAAGAGCGCTTGCTATTTAGACATGAGGACTTGAGTTCTAATTCCCAGCAAGAGCTGTGCATGACCACATGGGCCCGTAACTCCAGCACTGTGAAGGCCAGAGAGGAGGGTTACTAGAGTTTTCTGGTCTCTAGTTCAGTAAAGCCAGTGGGAGAGCCTGTTTCAAAAGGAATTCAGCAGAGACACCAATTCTTCTTGTGCACACAGGTGTGCATATCTATACATACACACAGGGGCATATACCACACACACACACACACACACAGCAGATTAAAGAAAAAGACAGGGCTGGAGAGATGGCTCAGTGGTTAAGAGCACTGACTGCTCTTCCAGAGGTCCTGAGTTCAAATCCCAGCAACCATATGGTGGCTCACAACCATCTGTAATGGGATCTCATGACCTTTTCTGGTGTGTCTGAAGACAGCTACAGTGAATAAATAATTGAAAGCGAGAAAGAAAGAAAGAAAGAAAGAAAGAAAGAAAGAAAGAAAGAAAGAAAGAAAGAAAGAGAGAAAGAAAGAAAGAGAAAGAAAGAAAGACAAAATCTTGAAAACTAAAAGTTCAGTTCTCTCTGGTTACCTTGGCAGGACCTGGCCAGCTGCAAGCATGCTGTGAGGAGCATCTAGATCAGATTACTTTAGGTAGGAAGGCTGGGTGGTCAGATCTGTACAGCCAGACAGAAGCTAGAGACATCTGAGAAGAGGGAACCTTGATCAAGAAAGTACCTCCATTTGACTGGCTGGCTGGTAAGTTTGTTGGGCATTTTCTTGATCGGTGATTGCTACAGGAGGGCTCAGACGGATATGGTCAGTGCCACTGATGAGCAGGTGGTCCTGGGCTGTATAAGAAGGAAGGCTTAACAAGCTATGGAAAGGGCTGGAGAGATGGCTCAGTGGTTAAGAGCACTGACTGCTCTTCCAGAGGTCCTGAGTTCAATTCCTAGCAACCACATGGTGGCTCACAACCATCTGCAATTAGATCTGACGCCCTCTTCTGGCTTGCCTGAAGACAACTGCAGTGTACTCATATATGTAAAATAAATAAATAAAAATCTTAAAAAAAAAAACAAAAAACAAAAAACCAAACAAGCTATGGAAAGGGAGCAGATAGATGATCTGCATTCTTCCTTAGTTCCTGCCTCTGCTCCTCCTTCAGTTCCTGCCCTGACTTCCTTCTTGGGCTGTGCTGCATAGCCTAAGGCAAATAAACCCTTCCCTCCCATCACAGTGTTCACCACAGCAGTAGAGAGCTAACTAGGATAGAAGGTCCACTTTGAACGCGGTGGCACCATGCTGGAGTCCTGATTAGAATAAACAGGTGAAAGGCAGCGAGCACCAGCTTCTGTCTGTCTCTGCTTCCTGACTAGGATTGTAGTGTACCAGCTTCGCCTCAGGCTCCTTCCCTGACCTGGTGGACTGTGCCCTCTCGAGGAGTCAAAACAAAGCTTCCCTCCTTAAGTTTCTTGTCAGGTGTTTGATCATGACAAGGGCACAAGAACTTATCCATCTAGTTTTATTTTCGCTACATTTTTGAAGCTAGAGAAAAAACAAGCCTGTAGTGAAAAGTTGTGTTTGAAAAACATTTGTTTCTGTGTGTGCATGTGGAGGTCAGGAGGGATCAAACTTGGCTTATTAGGCTACACAGCAAGCACTTTTACTGAGAAGCGATCTCCCCCACTGACTTAGTTAGGGTTACTAAAGGGTCATTTCACTCATAGTTCCATATTACAGCTTATCATGGAAGGCAGTGAGGGCAGGAACCTGGAGGCAGGAGCTGATGCAGACCCCATGGAGAAGGGGTCCTGCCTACTGGCTTGTTCCCCATGGCTTGCTCTGCCTTCTTCCTTCCTTCCTTCCTTTCTTTCTTTTTTTAAAAAAGATTTATTTATTTAATGTATATGAGCACACTCACTGCAGCTGTCATCAGACACACCAGAAGAGGGCATTGGATCCCATTACAGATGGTTGGGAGCCATTATGTAGTTGCTGGGAATTGAACTCAGGACCTCTGGAAGAGCAGTCAATGAGCTTAACCACTGAGCCATCTCTCCAGTCCTCTTCCTGCTTTATTATAGAATGCAGGACCATCTGCCCAAGTATTTATTTTACATATGTGAATACACAGTCACTCTCTGGGAACTGAGAACTGGGAACTGAACTTAGGACCTTGAGGTCCTAAGTGCTTTTAACTGCTGAGCCATTTGTCCAGCCCATAAAGCGTTTTCTTAATTGAGATTCCTTTCTCTCAGATGACTTTAGCTTATGTCAAGTTGGCATAAAACTAGCCAGCACACCTACCATTAACAAGAACCTTTACCAATCAAGCTATCTTCCCTACCCAGGTCTTTTGTTTTTCATAGGAATGCTGTCAAAAGTAAACCAAGACATGCTGTTATTCAGAAGCCTCTACCTTCAAGGTACTATCAAAGTTCTGTTTGTTGTTGTTGATTTTTTTTTTGATATCTCAAAAAAAAAATACATACATATCTCATACATTTCAGGCTAGCCTCTAACTCATCAAGTAGCCAAGGCTGGCTTTAAACCCATCGTCTTTTCCCCACCTCCCGAGGGTTCCATGTGCTTAGATGACGTTGGGATTGAACCCAGGTCTTTGTGCATACTATGCAATCATTCTACCAACTGAGATCCATCGCCAACAGGTACTATGACCTTCAAACACATCAACTGAGAAACGCTCTGTGAGTTTTTGCCGGCACAGGCATGTTTTTAAATGCACACACAGGTGGGCACAACGCACGTATGTATGCCTTTTATGTAACAGCCGTCACAGAAGGCACAGAGTTCTCTACCTTCCAACTACACATGTGGAACGGAGCCAGTTTCATATCAGTTATATAACCCTTCTTGACTGTTTTCCAAGGCCACTTAATAACAATAGTTTGCATAAATCAGTTGCATAATTTAGCAAGAGCTTCCTGTCACTGGCCACTTTGCTTTAAGTCATTTATGTCTTGTAACCCGAGGAGGTTGGCACTTATTATCATCTCGTTTTGTTAATGGGATCCTAGGATTCGGGGAGGTTAATTAACCTTCTTCTCGTCACACAGCTAGAAAATCACGGAGCTAAAATGGAATCCTTGGAGTCCCTGAGCCTGTACTACTCACCCATGACTGGGTATGCCTTCATGTACAGGGAGGCCACATGTCTCTCTGTGACAGGTTTTCACAGTGTCCTGCATCTTGTGTTATTTACAGAGGAGGCTCGCACATTAGTGGTGCTCAAATTGGGGATCTCTGGGGCTTGTTTAAAAAGCCGTAAGATTCAGAATCTGGAGGCGAGGGGATGGGATTATGGGTTCAAAGAGAGGTAAAGACAGGAGCTGAATCTGGTAGCACACATCCGTGACCCCAGCACTCAGGAAGTAGATGCTGAGGATCAAGGAGTCCAAGGCCAGACCTATATTTGGAGTTTGAGGCTAGTTTGAGATAGAGACTCTATCTAAACAAGCAAGCAAACAAACCGTGCACACATACACATTCACACACATATACACACTTATGCACAAAAGTACCTTGGGTGTTCGGTAAAGGATTTTGCCTCACAAGCCTAAAGGCGGGATATTAGTTCTGAGAACCCACATGGTAGGAGGGAGCTGAGTCTTGAAAGTTGCCTCCTGATCTCCACATGCCCACCACCAGTAACAAGAGCATCAGTACAGCAATAATGATAGGAAGTAGTAATAATATATTCAAGGGCTGAAGAACTGGCTCAGTGGCTAAGAGCCATACTGCTCTTCCGGAGGACCAGAGTTCAGTTCCCCGCAGCACATCAGTCAAGCTCATAACTCCCTATAGCTCCTTCTCTAGGGGGATCTTGTGCCCCCTTCTGGACTTCTCAGGCATGGCACACACACACACACACACACACACACACACACACACACACACAGAGCCAGGTTGTGGTGGCACACACCTTTAATCCCAGTGCTTGGCAGGCAGAGGCAGGTGGATCTGTAAATTATTCAAGGCTTGCCTGGACTACAGAATGAGTTCCAGGGCGGTCAGGGCTACACAGAGAAACTCTGTCTTGAAAAACCAAAACCAAAATAAGAAATATGTAGAAGTTTTCAGGGTTTGAGAGAGCCCAGCAGTTAAGAGTGCATATTGCCCTTCCAGAAGACTGAGTTGGGTTCCTGGCACCCATGTTGGATGACTCACTTTACCACTTTGGGTGACCACTTAACCCTTTCCTGTAACTTCAACTCCAGGGGATCTGGTGCCCTCCTCTGGCCTCTGAGGGCACTACACTTAACCTATATAAGCATATATCTAAATAATGATAAGTTACTATAATAGTATAGCAATAAATAACTATTTATTGTTATAGTAACTATATTATTTATAATAAATATTTGTTAATTATATCGATTTTATTGCATTGATAAGGAACTATTTAATAATAATAATAATAATAGCCAGGTAGTGGTGGCACATGCCTTTAATCCCAGCACTTGGGAGGCAGAGGCAGGCGGATTTCTGAGTTCAAGGCCAGCCTGGTCTACAGAGTGAGTTCCAGGACAGCCAGGACTACACAGAGAAACCCTGTCTCGAAAAACCAATAATAATATTATTATTATTATTATTAAAGTGGCTCAAATCTGCTAGTGAGAAACTGAGAGCATATTGAGAAGGTAAAGTACCAGGACTTGGGATACGGCTCAGTGGTAGAATAACAACCAAGCATGCACAAGGTTATGAATCTGATTTCTGGTACCAAAAAATAAAGGAACTAAGAAAAGATAAGGAAGATAAGATAAAATGGCTTTTCCTACTTTTTATTCTTTTCACTCTCAGCCTCATCCCCAGACAATGTGACCATTAGGCAGTTTCTTCTTTTAGGCGAGTGGCTGTCACCTTTAATGATTTTGCCTTCTGGTTAAGATGGCAGACTGGCGTCAATAGGGGTCCTGCAGAAGGGTTGGGAGGCATTACCCAGCATCCAGAGCAAAGACTCTTCTGGCTTAACATGCGATTATAGTGACGCTCCAATTACTGGCTCCAGGCATTACTCGTTCACCTATAATGTTCCATTGATCTATCATCTACTCATCAATTTACCTATCTTCCATCCGTCTATCATCTATCTATCTATCTATCTATCTATCTATCTATCATCTATTCTCTGTCTGTCTGCCTGTCTGTCTATCATCTATCTATTATCTGTCTGTCTGCCTATCATCTATTATATCTGTCTGTCATCTACTACCTATCTATTATTTATCTGTCTAATTTTTTTTTTTTTAAACAAGACTCTTATGGCCTAAACTGGTCCCAAACTCACTGTATTTTGGAAGGGTGGTTTTGAATGTCTAACCCTCCCACTTTTACCTGCCAAGTGATAGAATTCTGGGGGGGACCACCTCCATGCCTGGTTTATTCTGTGATGGGGATCGAACCCAAGGTTTCATCATGCCAGGCAGTCACTCTCTACCAACGGAGCCACTCTCCATGCCTTGCTTTTATTTATTTGTTTATTTATTTATTTATTTATTTATTTGTTTATTTATTTATACAGGCATTGGAGATTCCTCTGAGAATCAGATGAAAGCTATGACCATCTAGTGTGTGTAGGGAAACACCCACCCTCACAAAATTCAGTACAGAATTTCAGGAGCTTCACGAACATTCTCCCAGCTCTTCCGAAGCTCTGTGGGCTTGGGCTTTTGAATCTCAGTGTCCCCTTCAGAGGGGGCTCACTCAGCAACCTCTCCCTTGTACAGATTAAGAGGTCTAGTGGGTAGGGGGTGAGGCATTGGCTCTGTTGCCTTGGGGGAGACCAGGAGAAACAGCATGTAAAATGCCAACCACCCGACTCCCCAGAGCTGGGATGTTTCCACTTCACCCTGAATGAGGACATTCTAGAAGCGCTGATCATCACCCTTTCTCTATGCAGCGGGAAGGAGAGCCTCGCAGCCACTCTCCGTTCCTCTCCAGAAACACAAAGGCCCCAGCTGTGGCTGATGACAAACACCTGGGAAGAGGATGCAAGGGACTGGGAGGCTTCGGGTGATGGGAGGATAGAGCTGACACTACAGGGTAGAGACTACAGAGAACAGACCCTTTCACTCCCCAACTTCATTTATTCATTGAGTCATTCATTCACCCACCCATTCAGTGTCTCTGGACAGAGGTCTCCCATCTACTGGCTGTAATAGGAGACCAAAGTGAATCAAATCTATTCCTGTCTTTGGCCAGCTCCTACAATGACAGGCAAGATAAACAATCCTCACCCTCCCCTCCAGCAACCACTAGGTGGGAATACCTGATTGCTGGTAGAGACAGTATAGGGCAAGCTGGGAGCACAGGCAACCTGGATACAGGCTGCAGAGGTCAGAGAAGGCTTCCTGGAAGAAAGAGCATTGAGGGTCTCTCTCTCTCTCTCTCTCTCTCTCTCTCTCTCTCTCTCTCTCTCTCTCTCTCTCATTTATTTACTATGTATATAGTGTTCTGCCTACATTATATGCCTGCACACCAGAAGAGGGCACCAAATCTCATTATAGATGGTTGTGAGTCACCATGTTGTTGCTGGGAATTGAACTCAGGACCTCTGGGAAAACACCCAGTGCTCTTAACCTCTGAGCCATCTCTCCAGCCTGGTGAATCTCTCTCTTTTTTATATTTTAAAAGTTCTGTCTGTCTGTCTGTCTGTCTGTCTGTCTATCTATCCATCCATCCATCCATCCATCTATCTGAGGGGAAGTGCCCATGCCACTGCATGCCTATGTAGGTCAGAGGTGGACAGTGTGTGAGAGTCAGTTCTCTTCTTTCACTATGTGCATCCTTGGGGCTTGAACTCAGGTTGTCAGGCTTGGCACCAAGAATATTTTCCTGCTAAGCCACCTCACCGGACCTTGATTTTGTTCTTGAGACAAGGACTCATGTAGCCCAGGTAGGTCTTGAACTCATGTGTAGTCAAGAATTACCTTGAATTCTTGAGCGTCCTGCCTCTGTCTCTAGACTGCTGGGATTTCAGGCAATCACCCCCACACTTTGTTTTATTCAGTGCTGGGGATTGAACCATCCATGCTAGGTAAGCACTTTAACCAAATGAGCTAATTTCCAGCTCTGGTTTTATTATTATTGTTGTGTGTATGTGATGTGATGTGTGTGTGTGTGTGTGTGTGTGTGTGTCAGGGGGGAGGGTGATTGTGCAAAAGTGCATATGTCAAAGGACAACTTTATGGAGTCCATTCTCTCCCTCCAGCTTTCCATGGGTTCTGGGGATCCAACTCAGGTTCCTAGTATTGTATCATCAGGTGACAATTGCTTTTATTGGCTGAACCATCTCACTGGCTCCTGTTGGTTTAAAAAATTAAAGTTAGACTTGGTCATTTTATTTTATGTCTGAATACTTTGCCTGTATGTATGTATATCTGTGTACCATGTGTGTGCTTTGTTACCATGGAGGTCAAAAGAGAGTATTGAATCCCTTAGAACTGCAATTACAGATGGTTGTGAGCCACCATGCGAGTGCTGAGAATCGAACCTATGTCCACTACAAAGGCAATTAGGTGCTCTTAACCACTGAGAAATCTCTCCATCTCCTGTTTGTTTTTGAGACATGGTCTTATGTGACTCAGGTTGAGTCTGAATTTACTACTCAACCAAAAGGTGTGTGCCACCACAGCAAAAAGAGGTTGAACCTTTCGTTTTTTTCTTTCTTTTATTTGTTCCTTCATGCATTTGTTTATTTGTTTGTTTGTTTTGAGACAGGGTTTCTCTGTGTAGCCCTGGCTGTCCTGGAATTTACTCTGTAGACCAGGCTGGCCTTGAACTCAGATGTCTACCTGTCTCTTTCTTCTGAGTGCTGGAATTAAAGGCAAGGGCAACCGTGCTTGGCTAAAGTTGAATCTTTTAAGAGAGGATGGAAGGGAGGCTAGAGAGATAAATCAGTGGTTAAGAGCACTTTCTGCCCTTCCTGAGGACCTGAGTTTGGTTCAAGTTTGTCTTCAGCTCCAGGAGATCCAATGCCATCTTCTGGCCTCTGAAGAAAACGGCCCTCAGAGGCGACTGCACTTACCCCACCCCCCTAAACACCTACATATAATTTTAAAAACATAATAATTTTTGAAAGAATGATGGCAGGCCAAAGCCATGGTCCAGTGTGTCAAGGCGCTTACCATGAAAACCACTGACTTGAATTTGCTCCTTGGAACCCACGTAGTGGAGAACACTGACTCCTGAAAGTTGTCCTCTGACCTCCACAGTTGGCAACAGGGCGTGCACACACAACACATGTGCCATTGGTTAACTAATTAATCACTGCTTGAAAATGAAATAACAACAACAAGGAAAATTAAACAACAAAGAGAATGCATAGAGGCCTGTATCAGAGCAGGGTAGATAGGCGCTGCAGTGTAAGGGTGCAGCGGAGGGGATGTCCAACGTGGAGGCGGATGGTTTTGTCACATTGACTCAGCTAAAAAGCCTACATTTTCTCCTGAGGATGACAGGGAGCCATGGAGAAGTTTAAGGTTGGGGGGTGAGGGGGGGCAGCAGCGACAGGGCCAGCTGTGATACTGCTGACAGTCTTTTGAGATCATGTAAAGAGAAGATGAGAGGCTAGTGGGATGGGCTGGCAGGAGAGCCTAAGGACGGCTGGGAAGAGGGAAGGGAATGGAGAGGAAAGGGCATCTACACAGGAGACCAAATAGGACCTACATGTGGCCTGACTGTTGGAACGGGAAACTTCAAGGCAGCATCAAGGCAACATCAGAAGACCAGCGTGTTTGACCTTCATAGTATGATACTTTGCAGGCTATATTAGTCATCAGTCAAAATAGCAGAAAGCCTACAGCTTAAAACAACACATACCAATCACCTTGTAGCTTCTGTGGATCAGGGTCAAGATGCATCTACCATGGGTAGATCTGGATCTACCCAGGTTCTCTCAGACCTGACACCATGGATTAGCTTGTTCTTATCTGGATCTTGGGCTGGGAGAGATTGACAAACTCCTGAAAGCTGTACAGAATTCACTGCCTTGTAGTCAGAAGAAGTTCCTTGTTCTCTTGCTGCCAATCAAAATGCTCTATATCATGGCTCTCTTTATAATATGATATATGGTGTGTGTGTGTGTGTGTGTGTGTGTGTGTGTGTGTGTGTGTGTGTGTGTGTGTAGATCAGAAGGCAACTCTAAGGAGTTGTTTTTTTCCCTCTACTGTGAGTCCTGGGACTCGGGCTTTTGGTCTTCAGGCTTTTGCAGCAAGTGCTTTTACAAGCTGAGCCATTTTGATAACCCATCCACCTTATTGTTGAGACAGAATCGCTTTTGTTGTGTATTCCAGGTTAACTGGCCTGTGAACTTCTGAGCAACTCTCCAGTTTCACCACAGGAGTGTTGGGATTATGAATGTGAGCCACCACATCTGACTTTTTCCATGGGTTCTGAGGATTGAACTCAGGTCATCAGTATTTCATGGCAAATGTGTCTACCTGGTAAACTCCATCCCTCTTCATTTACCTTTTCAAAAACATTAGAGGGACTGGGGATGTGGTTGAGTAGGTGGGAGTTTGTGTAATGCATGTGCACAGAATCATGACTTCAATACAGGGCATCATAGGTGTAGTGGCGCACACCAGTAATGCCAACATTCAAGAGGTAGAGGCAGGAGGGTCACAAGTTCAAGACTAGCCTTCCCCACACAGAAAAGTTCAACGGAAGCTTAGGCTATGAGAGACTCTGTCTTTAAAAACAAAAAAAAAAAAAAAAAAATTAAGCCAGGTGGTGGAGGTGTAGCCCTTTAATCCCAGCACTCTGGAGACAGAGGCAGGTGAATCCAGCCTAGTGTACAGAGCAAGTTCCAGGACAGCCAGAACTACACAGAGAATTCCTCTCTATATATCTGTGTCTATGTCTATGTCTACCTATATCTACAAAGTAAATCAATAGGACAAAATGGCAGTCTACAGAGTGGGAAAGAATCTTCTCCAACCTTAAATCTGACAGAGGGGAAATATCCAAAATTTATAAAGAACTCAAGAAGTTAGACACCAAAACCCCAAATAACCCAATTAAAAATGAGGTACAGAGCTAAACAGAGAATTTTCGACAGAGGAAGCTCCAATGGTCGAGAAACATTAAAAAAAAATATTCAAAGTCCTTAGTCATCAGGGAAATGCAAATCAAAACAACTCTGAGACTCTATCTTACACCAGTCAGAATGGCTAAGATCAAAAAAATCAAGTAATAGCACATGCTGGTGAGGATGTGGAGCAAGGGGAACACTCCTCCACTGCTGGTGGGATTGCAAATTTGTACAATCACTTTGGAAATCAGTTTGGCAGTTTCTCAGAAAACTGGGAATAGTTCTACCTCAAGACCCAGCTATACCACTCCTGGGCATACACCCAAAAGATGCTCCACCATCCCACAAAGACAACTTGCTCAACTATGTTCATAACAACCTTATTTATAATAGCCAGAAACTGAAAGCAACCCAGATGTCCCTCAACTGAAGAATGGATAAAGAAAATGTGGTTCTCTACACAATGGCTACTACTACTCAGCTATGAAAAACAAAGACGTGAATTTTGCAGGCAAATGAGTGGAACTTAAGAATCCTGTGTTAGGTAACTCAGTCCCAAAAGTACATGCACAGTATGTACTCACTTAAAAGTGGATATTAGCCATAAGATACAGGATACCCATGCTATACTACATAGACCCAAAAAAGCTAAACAAGAAGGAAGGCACAAGCAAGGATGCTCGAATCTCACTGGAAGGAAGAATAAAATAGTCATAAGAGGCAGATGGAGGGAGGGAACTGGATAGGAGAGGGATTGGGATGGGGGTGGACGGTTTATGATCAGGAGTGAAGAGGGACAAGAGAAATGGCCAGATAGCCATGAGAATGAATGGAAATCTGCAACTGACAAGGGTGGGAAGGTGAGGGACATCTCCAGGATATGGCAGAGGCCTGGGATAAGGGAGGCATCCAAGAATCAGTGGAAGTGACCTTAGATGTGACTCACACAGCATTGGGGCTATGGAACCTGAAGAGGCCACCTCTTATAGCCAGGCAGAAATCCCACCCAAAAATTTATCTTGTCTAAAAGAAATGGAGGGATGGGGGATAGAACAGAGACTGAGAGAATGGCCAACCAATAACCAGAACAACTTGAGACCTATCTCTTTGTCAAGAACTAATTCCTAACACTATTAGCGATATCTGTTAGGCTTGCAGACAGGAGCATGTTGTCCTCTGAGAGGTTCCACCCAGCAGGTGACTCAGACTGATGCAGACACCCACAGCATCAGTGTTGGAGCTTAGAAAATCTTATGGAAGAATAGGAAGAAGGATTGTGGGCCCTGAAGAGGATAGGAACTCCACCAGAAGACCAGCAGAATCAACTAACCTGGACCCCTGGGGCTCTCAGAGACTGAAACACCAACCAAAAAAACAGACCCAGGCTGGACCTAGGCTTCCCCTCACATATGTAGCAGATGTGCAGCTTGGTCTTCATGTGTGTCCTGAACAACTGGAGTGGGGGCTATCCCCCAAACTGTTGCCTGTCTGTGGGATATGTTCTTCTAGCTGGACTGCCTTATCTGGCCTCAGTGGGAGAGGATGCACCTAGCCTTGCAGAGACTTGAAGTGCCAGGGTGGTGGGATACCCAGGAGTGCCCCACCTGCTCAGAGGAGAAGGGAAGGGGGAATGAGAGGAAGGGTTGTAGGAGGGGGCAAAGACCAGGATGTAAAGTGAAAAAAAAAAAAAGACATACATCTATATAATAAAAAATCAAAACTAACAAAACCAGCTTCTATAAATCTGTAAATATACAAAGAAATGAAAATAAATAAACAATAAATATGAAATGTGTTGTCTTTAGCCATTAGAATAACAACTGTTTTAATTACATATCATTTAACATATAAAAATTAGCCAGCAATGTAAAAATATTTACATGTGAAGGAAGGGAGAAAAAGGTAAGTTTCTCATAAGTAAAATCACTATCTATGAGAGAAATAAAAACCTGTAGATTATGCATCATGTAGACACATCCAAATATAATTATTACTTAGAAATGCCAGGAAAAGGAAAAGTCAGAAAATAATTTTCTTTTGAGACAGGGTCTTACAATGTAGTCTTGGCTGGCCTGGATTTCTCACACATAGATCCTTCCTGCTTCTGCCTTCTGAGTGCTGGGGGCGGGGGGGGAGGGGGGGTCGGTGGTAGCTGAGTGCTACAGCACCAGGAGACATGATTCAAAACAATGACAAAGACAGTGAGCCGGTTCTGTGCTTACAAGTGCTTGCTGCACAATCCTAACCATTACACCTTGATGTCCCAGCCATCACTCAACAAGGTGGGTGTCCTGCAAACTTCTGTAATCTCAGCTCCAAGGTGAGTAGGGACTGGAGGGTCTCTAAAGCTTCGCTTCCAGAGAAAAGGTAAGCCAGGTACGCCCCAGTCCAGGTACAGGAAGACACCCTGCCTCGAAGGACTAGATAGAAAGTGATAGATGACGTTAACACCAACACCTTCTTTTCATGTCCACACTTGCACATAGGCAGGTACATGCACACACGTGCACGCGCACACGCAAGCGCACACACACACACACACACACACACACACACACACAATGGGGTTGGAGAAATGGCTCCGTGGTTTAAAGTGATGGTTGCTTCTGCAGAGAATCCAGGTTCAATTCTCAGCATTCACAACCCATCTGTCCCTCAGATTCCAAAGGTCAGACTCCTCTGACCTCTTCCGGCGCCAGGCATACATGTGCTGTGCATACATAGATGCAAGCCAATCACTCATATGCATAAAATAAAATACATAACTCTAAAACAATGACAGCAACAACAAATCTCCACTAGCAGCTCTTTTCCATAAGGAACAGGACTTGGGGTAGAGTTGGCAAACTGTTTTTCTTAAGACCCCTCATCTACTATTTACTAGCAATATTGATTTATTTAGAAAATTAAATTATTAAATTTAAATTATTTTTAATTTAAAATAAAAATAAAGTTGGCACTCCCCCACCCCAGTGGCAATTTTATGTTAATATTTCTCAAACTGTGGCTGATTTTTATCTTGAGAGGGACTCTGGGCAGTGTCTGAAGACTTTGCTTATCACAACTCGAGAGAGGTTGGTGATCCTTGATCTTAGTGGGTGCCAGCCAAGGTTACTGCTCAATCTCCCACAGTGTGAAAAACACCCCTCGACAAAGCCATGCCTGGTGTGGAAGTCAGTCATACCAAGGCTGGCTTGACTTCATTTCCTGATACCCAATGTTGATGTCAGCTGACGTCACTTTCTAGCTATGTAACATGCTTCTCTTTCTCACCTTCAGTTTTTACATCTATAAAACGGCAGATAAGCTGCACTTGGTGATTGATGCATGCCCGAAATCCCAGCACTTGAGAGGCTCAAGAAGGAAAACTGATATAAGTTTAATGCCAATCTAGTCCACATAATAAGACAAAAAAAAAAAAAAAAAAAAAAAAAAGAAAAGAAAAAAGAAAAAAAAAAAAAAAAAAAAAAAAGGCTTATTGTACTTGCACCAAGCCTGATGATCTGAGTTCACTTTCTGACTTTCTGGGATCTACATTGTGGAGAGAACCACTTCCCATTGGCTGCCCTCTGGTGTGCACATAAATATCATGGTATGCATACTCCAATATTGCACAGAAAAATAAATACAATGTAATTAATTAAGTAATTAAAAACTAAGTATGGTGTGCACATAAATATCATGGTATGCATACTCCAATATTGCACAGAAAAATAAATACAATGTAATTAATTAAGTAATTAAAAACTAAGTATGGTATTGTACACTCATAATCCCAAAGTTCAGGAGATAGAGACAAGAAGATCAGAAGTACAGGATCATCTTTGGCTGCACAGTGAATTCCTGGCTCGCCTGAACACAAGAGAATCTATCTTTAAAATAAAAACAAATAACTAGAAGTTGTACAGGTGGATCAACCAGTGAGAGGCTTGCAGCAAAAGCACAAAAATCGGAGTTTCAATTCCCAGCACTGATGGAAGCATCTGAGTGTGGCAGAGTCTACAATCTCAGTGCTAGGGAAGATGCCTGGGTTCTGCTAGCCAACCAGTCTAACAGAATCCTCAAGCTCCAGGCCAGTGAGAGACCCTGACTCAAAATATAAGATGGAGAGCACTTGAGGAAGATACCCTACACTGACTTCCATTCTACACACACACACACACACACACACACACACACACACACACACACACACACACAACCTGTACACACATGCAAAGATGTATAAATACATATATAAAACAAGCAAAAAAAAATTAAACAGTATGGGGCTAACCTCTGAACTGCTTTTCTCAAAGACAGTGACAATGTATGGAGTCTGTAAAGTAAAAGTTCAGTTTATATTGGTTGTCATGGTGGTGTCTGTTATATTCCTCTCACTGGCAAAAGATGATGAATATACCCAGAACCTACAAGTGGATTCCAGGCCCCTGTCCTTCCATTACGACTTGTTTTTACTTGCTTCTAAGCCAGAGGTGTTAGAATGTTTTTCATAATCCAGGCCCTGGGGGGCGGGGGGGGGGGGAATGATGGGGATGAAATGAACTGAGATAAAGCAGTACTAATGAAAAAAATCCAGTGTTCTGATACCTGTCCAAACTGAGACAGGAGGATTGCCCAGTCTGGGCTATAGAATGAGTCCTGGGACAGCCTGGGCTACAAACTGAGATGATGACTCAAAAAAAAAAAAAAAAAAAAAAAAAATGAAGAGAAACAACAAAACAAACAAACAAGGAGGGAAGAAAGAAAGAGACCAGTGGGAATTCTGAGAAACTAGGTACCAAGAGATACAAAACACATCAGGTCAGTGATGTTGGGAGGCTTTAACCTCTGTTAACTCCCCGGACAGAGAACTGCCTGGTAAAGGTGTATTTAAATGACTCTCAGAGTCTGCAAGATGGCTTGGCCCATTTGTCATACAAGCCTGATGACCTGAGGTCCATCTCCAGGACCCATATGACAGAAGAGAACCAACTGTTGCAAGTTGTCCTGTGACCGTCACGTACATGTTGTGGCACGCAGACTTCCTGGATCACATACACATCACACACATACACATTTTGAAAAAAAAAAAAAAAAAAGTCTCTGAAACTCACCCATTGCTGGTCTTTCTCCACAAAAAGGCTGCTTCAACTCGGTTCTGCCTTGTATCCCCTGGGTGATTTTGGGTGAATGGCTTCACATCTCAGGGTGTCAGCCTGCCCACTTCACAGACATTTTGTAAGAATTTCTTGAGATAAAGTGGTTTGTGGGCTGTCTAACCCAAGAGAGAGACAACCCTTGGCTAGCTTTTAAGATTTTTATGATGCCAGTTTCCCTCACCCCACCCCTCAGGACAATGTAGCTCAGGCTGACCTCAAACTCCCTATGTAACCAAGGACAACCTTGAACTCTGATGTGCCTATCTTTACCGTCCTGGGATCACAAATGTGCACAACCACACCTGGCTTAATTTACATCATTCTTTAAAAAAAAAAAAATGCGTGTGAGGAAGCCTTCCAGGTTGTTCTCATTTTGTCTCAAGGTAACTCTGGTCCTTAGAATGGCTGAGTTAGGAAGGACAGGAAATATTGGACCCAAGGTCAACCAGAAGCCAGGGGACATTCCTGAAACTCAGACCAAGAACAAAGTTAAAATCATCTGTTTTTCTTCCTCAAATTGGCCCACTCCATACTCACTGGTTAGTTCTAGAAGTGACAGCTATGTTCACAACTGTTGCCTAGTTCTCCAGCCCAGTCCTGGATACGTTTATCTATCCTCTCTGTTTCCCAGCCTGATGGGAACCGAACGACATCCTCCTTTTCCGTCAGGGTTAAGTCAAGCTACGGTAAAAGCAGAGAATACCAAGAAAAAGAAAATTGTTGGTAAAACTCAAAACGCTTGCTATGCTTGTAAATGAATTATGGCTCATTTGGAAGAAATCTTTGGCCCCGCTGCTTGAGAAAAGAGGAGAAAAGACCCTGAGAAGTTGAGTTTTCCCTCGATTTTTTTTGGGGGGGGGGGAAGGTGAGGAGACCATTCCTGGGGTCTTTTTAAAAAGGCCCTCCCCTCATTTCCGGCCGCCGCTGCCAACCTTGGCTGGGCGCCGGGATCTTGTTGCTATGACAACAGGAAGAGGCGGTGGCGGCGGCAAGCCATGCTGAAGAGATGGAGGCTAGTGGGGGTGGGGGTGGTGGCTTTGAAATGGGGGTGGGGATAGGAATCAAGGGGATGGGGGTGCGGGTGAAAGGGAGCAGAGGTGTCCTCTATCTCTGACTTCCTTAGTGCATCTGAGATGGTCCCCTTTCCCACAATCAACCTCTTTTCCTCTCTCTCTCTCTCTCTCTCTCTCTCTCTCTCTCTCTCTCTCTCTCAATATCTCTCTCTCTCTCTCTCTCTCTCTCTCTCTCTCTCTCTCTCTCTCTCTCTCTCTCTCTCTTTCCCCCTTACACTCTCCCTTGCTTCACCCCCAATTTCTTCATTACCCCTTCCTCTGTTTCTTTCCCTCTTCCCATCCTCTCTGTCTCTTACCATCTGTCTCTCCTCCCTTTTCTCTGGATGACTATCTCTTTACTCCTGCTCCCTTCCGTTACCCAGACCCCATCCCTCTTCCTCTCATCTCCCCAACCCTCCCCCAGCTTACCCTACCCTTCTATTTCTCCCTCATCTCTTGCTGTTCTCTCTTTGCATCTCTTCCTGCTTCTGGCCCCTTCTCTCTCTGGATATTTCTCTCTGTGTGTGTCTCCTCAACTTCCTTCTGCTACCAGTCACTGCCTCCCCCAAATTCTTCCCTCCCCCACCTCTGTTCTCAGTCTCTGGGTCTCTCTGTCTTTCCGATTCTCCTTGTCTCTCTCCATCTCCCTCCCTCTCTGGGTCTGTTTCTCTTCTTCCTCAGCTTCCTTCTGCTACTCAGACCCTGCTCCTCAACCACTTCCCTTCCCCCCCAATCCCTCTCTTCTCGGAGGCTCCCCCATCCCTCAGCAGCTCCCCTCCCCCTCCCTCCCTCCTCCCTCCTTCTCTCTTCCAGCTCCGCACTTTACCCAGCGACACGAAAACCAAATTGTCTCCTCACCTTTTTTTTAAAAATCCCGACCCTCATATCCTGACCGCCCAAGCTCCGAGCTACCCCCAGCTCCCCTCCCCCTCACCTACACCCCCATTCTTCATACGCCTCCTCATCTCCATCCCCTCTCAACCAGGTCGGACGCCTGGGTCCCTTGTTGCTGGGGGAGGGGGAAACAGCGAGAATTGGGAGCCCAGAGGTGTTTCTGGGGGGTTGCTGGCAGCAGGGTCTGGACGTCCCTCCCCAGTGCATCGGAGAGTTGACCTATCGTTAACTGAGGTGAGAGATCTTTTTTATTAATCGAAGGTGGGTGGGTGTAGAATTAAGGTTCTGTGGATCCCCCTAATTTTGAGAAAAGCTAGTCTCTCAAAATGAAGAATTGTGATCCCTTCTTCTATACAGAATCTTTAGAATTGGGGGGTCCCCGATTTCGTTCTCCTTTGCAGATGGGCTCAATGAAGAGTCTCCAAAGCCAAACAGATTGCCTCTCAAATTGACAAAAATGAAAAGCTCTTTAAAAATCTTTATTGATGAAGAAAGTCCCTCCTGGTCCCTTTTCCTTCTATTTCAGATTGTAGGGCCCACTAGGCATAGGAAAGAGGTAAATCTCGGGGTCAGAGCTCTTGTCTGTGGCAGAAGCAATTGATAGTGGAGGTAGCTGCTGTGGTAGTATCGAGGGGCAAAGGCATGTCCAGAGGCAAGAAGAGAGAAACTCAGTGCGGGTCAGGGGCCAGCCTGGAAAATGGAAAGCTGGGAAAGGGAGAGGGAGAAGAGAGAGAGAGAGAGAGAGAGAGAGAGAGAGAGAGAGAGAGAGAGAGAGAGAGAGAGAGAGAGAGAGAGAGAGAGAGCAGGAGCACACGTGTGGGGCACTAGGCCCCGTTGCCATGGAGACACCCCCCCCATAGACAACCTTTCTCTCCAACCCCTCCTGGGAGCAGACCCAGTCCAGGGCCAGCTGGTGGGGGCGGTGGAGCCAGAGAGAGGAAACTGGGAGGCCAAGGTCACCCTGTACCAGGTCCCGGGGTTTCTGGTTGCTGCCTCCCATCCTCAGAGCTTCCAGACTTTGCTACAGGGGGATTTGGGAAAGAAGTCAAGGGAAGAGGTTAGAACAGGTAAGGGAAGCAGAGAGGAAGAGGCGCTGTGGTGGGATCTTATAGAAGACAGAAATGAAGGCACAGGAATGAGTTACCCCAAGAGTTGTAGTTTTGTAGCTGTCTTCCTTTTTTTTTTTTTTTTTTTTTTTAAAATGGTGGGGGCCAAGTTTCTGCACAGGTGAAATTGTTATGGGTAAGGGCTAGGGTTGTCCTAGAGAAGGCTACCAGGCCTGCAGAGGGGCTTTTCCTACGTGAAGGAGGTGCTGGAAGTTGTGGTGGGTGAACAAAGTGGGCAAAAGGGAAGGGAATTGCCTGTGACGTTAAAACCCATGTTGGGGGGGCAGGCTCTAATATGCTGAAGAGAGTCTAGGGCAGTCACCACAGAGCATGGAAAACTGGGGTATCACTGAGGTGAGGTGTCTCTGAGGAGGGCAAGAGCCAAGACGTGCTGGGCAGAGCAGGAGAGGGCAATTATATTTTTGGACAGGTTAGATGTTAGGACATTTCTGAATGGAAGGAAATTGGGGTCTGTCTGGAGGACGTAATTGCTGTGAGTAGGAAACCTTGTGAAGCTCACAGAGAAAATTTTTCTTAATGGAGGAGAAGAAAGCAGTGGGAAAGATGAGTTTGTGTAAGTTGTAGAGAGAAGAGAGGCCAGGTTCCAAACGCTCTGAAGCAGGCAGAGTGCGGAGTTTTCTTTGAGTCAAAACCATCCATAGCAGGCTACTGGGGCTGCAAGGGGAGTGGATGAAGAAGATACAGGAGGGTCTGAGAGTCGGATGATGGAGGTAGGGGGTGTAGCCTCCCAAATCTAGGGGACTTGGAAATCCAGGGAGCTTTCTAAAACCCCTAGGTGCTCTGACCACTTTTCAGACTATTAAATTGGGATTTCTCAGGTAGGAGTCCAGGCATCAGAATTTTTATTGAATCCTCTGGCACTTTGAAGATGTGTCCGAGGTGCAAGGCTAGTTCCTGAGACACAGAGGCTACGAGAGGAAGAGAGGCCTATACGGACAAAACTGTGCACGGGTTAGGACCACTGAGCTCCCGTGAACAGTGAGGGTCACTTGGGAAAGTTTTCGTTTGTTCGTTTGTTTTTGTTTTAAGTTTTAAGGGAACAGTGAGAGATTTAAGTTTCCTAAATAGAGAAAATTATAAGGAGAAATGCGGGTGTCACAGAAACTTTTGTGGAGATTGGTATCCTGCTAAGGAGGAGAAAGAAAGAGAAACCATGGACTAAGTGAGCATTTTCTTTAGATGGGCTATCAAGTAGCCCAGACGGGCCTCCAATTTACTATGTAGCCAAGGATGTCCTTGCCTCTACCTACTGAGTGCTGACATTATAGGCATACATCGCCATGGCCCGTTTATACTGTGATTGGGACCAAACCCAGAGTTTTACGCATGCTAGCCCAACACCTACCAACTATCCCCTGACTTAGCTGCTGACAGTTGCTGCTCCTAAGTTGGAGAGATATCAGAGGCAAAGTTGGAGACAGATGGACCAGCTTTTCTTGAGCAGTGGACCTACAAAGTGCAGGAGTATGTGTGTGGAGAAATGTATGTGAGAAAGCTGGTAATAGGGGGCAGGGGGCCTAAGGAGTGAACAGAGGCAGGGGCATCCTTAGGAAGAGATAGAAGTAGGGTTTGAATCGAGGGTTGGCTTCACAAGAGAACAGAGGTGATCACAGGGGAGGAACTGAGGGGGCTGGATTATGACCTCTGAGTATATGGCTGATAAGGGGTAAACTCTAAGTAGAATTCAGCAGGCAAGCAGTTTTGGGTTAAAAAGGAAAAGAAAAGAAAAGAAAGGAAAGGAAAGGAAAGGAAAGGAAAGGAAAGGAAAGGAAAGGAAAAAGGAAAGGAAAGGAAAGGAAAGGAAAGGAAAGGAGAAAGGAAAGGAAAGGAGAAAGGAAAGGAAAGGAGAAAGGAAAGGAAAGGAGAAAGGAAAGGAAAGGAGAAAGGAAAGGAAAGGAAAAAGGAAAGGAAAGGAAAAAGGAAAGGAAAGGAAAAAGGAAAGGAAAGGAAAAAGGAAAGGAAAGGAAAAAGGAAAGGAAAGGAAAAAGGAAAGGAAAGGAAAAAGGAAAGGAAAGGAAAAAAGGAAAGGAAAGGAAAGGAAAGGAAAGGAAAGGAAAAGGAAGGGAAAGGAAAAGGAAGGGAAAGAAAAGGAAAAGAAAAGGAAAGGAAAGAAGCCATCTTCCTAACTAACTCCCTCTCTCTTTCGCCTCCACCAGCTGGAAACTATGGCTTCACTCTGACCTCCGCCTCTGCAGCCACCTGCTCGCTGCCCCCGTCCCCTCTGGCCCCTCGAGGCCCTTCCGCTTCTGCCTGTGCTGTGACCCCCCCCAGCCGCAGGCACGGCCCCGCCTCCGCTGCCCCGGTGGTGGCCCACGGCCCCCCGGTTGCCCGTGGTGAAACTGGAGTCATTGAAACGCTGGAATGAAGAAAGGGGTTTGTGGTGTGAAAAGGGCGTTCAGGTACTACTGACCACCGTAGGCGCCTTCGCGGCTTTTGGCCTCATGACCATCGCCATCAGCACTGACTACTGGCTCTACACGAGAGCGCTCATCTGCAACACCACCAACCTCACAGCAGGTGATGATGGACCGCCCCATCGTGGGGGCAGTGGCTCCTCAGAGAAGAAGGACCCTGGGGGCCTCACACATTCAGGCCTCTGGCGGATATGCTGCCTGGAAGGTAGGGTGCAGGAAAGGCCCTAGCTGGCCACCTCCGCTGAAGCCTGTGCCTCCAGCAAACCGACTGCTTGTGTTCTTGAGTCTCATCCTAAGGTCTTGAGGGGTATACTTCACTGCCGGAGGTCCTATGATGCCATGCATCCCTCTGTCCCAGCCCTCTTCTGGGATTGTCTTTCTATTTTTGTTTTGTATTGGATTTGATGATGCGTCTGAATGTTTTGCCAGCATGGTCGGCTACGCACCACATGCATGCCTGCTGCCCTTTGAGGTCAGAAGAGGGTGCTGTAGCCTCTGGAACTGGAGTTACAGCCGGTTGTAAGCCAGGCGGAATTACCATATATGTATTCGTATGGGTCTGTGCTTTGCACACTTGCATGTATTCATTCAAGTAGCCATGGAAGCCTGAACAGGGCCTCCGATACACACAGAGTTAGTAATAAAATGCTGTTAGCTGCCTGATATGGTGCTGGGAACTGGACTCTGGTCCTGTGGAAGAGCAGGGAGTGTTCTTCACTGCTGAGCCATCTTTCCAGCCCCCTTAGAAACGTTTCTTATTATATTATATTATATTATATTATATTATTTATCTATTGGTTTTGGTTTTTCAAGACATGGTTTCTCTGTGTAGTCCTGGCTGTCCTGGAACTTACTCTATAGATCAGGCTGGCCTCAAACTCAGAAATCCGCCTGCCTCTGCCTCCCAAGTGCTGGGATTAAAGGCATGTGCCACCACTGCCCGGCATTATCATACTATTTAGTGTGCGAAAGTTTCATTGTGCACATGGAAGTCAGAAGGCAACTCGGGGGAGTTGGTAATCTTCTTCCACCATGTGGGTCCAAGGGATGGGAACTCAGGTTGTCCCACCTGGCCACGTGTGTGACTTTCACCCACAGGTCATCTCACTAGCCCATACCATGCTTGCCTTGCTCCTTCCCCATGTCTTCTCTCTCCTGTTTGGCTCTGTGGCTTCCCAGAATTGAAACAAAGCTATGCCTTCTGGCCTCCTCTGGTCTCTCTCGGTCTCCTTCTTGTAGGTCTTTGCTTCTCATCTGCAACCCTCAGCTTCTCTCCCATCAGCTCACCACTTGGTCTTTCTTATTCCCATTTCTAACGGCATCTCCCCAGCCTCGTGCCTTCCTCAGCAGGCTCCTGGGACACACTTCCTTTCTTGTCTCCACTCTCCTTCCAACAGTTTTCTTTTCCTTGTGATGCTTCCTGGTTCAAGCCCCTCTCTTTGCCAGTCCCCTCATTCCTCAAGATGCCTGCTGTCTTTCTTTTCAGCTCCTTCTCTAGGCCACTTTCCACATCAGTAATTCTTTCACACACATTTCAGGTGTGCCACCATGCATATTGAGGTGTTGGGCTGGGAGGCAAGACTCTGGGCACCTCACTGTGTGACCACATCCTTCCCCTTTCCGAGGAGCCTCGGCACCCTGATCAGTGGCTTTAGGGAGTGGACCAGGGACGGTGAAGCATCCCCAGTAGCATGAATAGGATGGAGTTTTTTTTTTACCCACCTCACTTTGCCTTTTTATCCATCCTCGTTTCCATGGCCTCTGACCCCTCTGTCCTGACAAACCACTCACCTCACGTGAGCAATGGGTGGGCTTTGAAGATAAGTCTGTGGAGTGTCTCATTCGGAAAACCAAAGTCAGTTGCCAATGTGTCAAAGCAGGAAGACTGCTCCCTGAAGGTCTGACTGCTGGCTCCTGGCCAGGCATCGCAGAAGATCTGACCCCAAAGGCCCAAGGGGGTTCTGAATTTACCCCCACTTCCCCTGATTGAGTAGTGTGTACTTTTCTGGATCTGGTTATGGAGTCACTCAGATATCATAGTCACCACTGCTGTCATCACATGTCCCTCCTCTTCTCTGTCACTTCCCACCATATCCCCAGAGGCTATGTCACTCACATGCATATTCTGGCCTGGCCAGGCACAGGGTACAGAGCCGAATACGGGAGTTTGTACCTGGACCCTCCATTCATTCATCCACTCACTCATTTATCTGGATGGTCTTGAGCCCATCAGTTTTTATTGGCTTTACACTGAGTAGCAAGGTTCTGAACCTTTTAAATTTGTGTGTCAGTATGGGCTGAGTGTGTCTCGGTGTGAATGTAGAGGTCTGTTAAGAACTTGTGGAAGTCATTTCTTTTTTTCGCCATGTGAACTTGTGGAGCTGAGTTTAGATTGTCAGGCTTGGAAGCAAGAACATCTACCCACCGAGCCATCGCCGTGGCCCCCAGTTTCTCTCGGTTAATTCAAGAACAACAAGGGGTAAAAACATACAGATCTCTGACTTTAAGTATCTTCTGCTCTGGAAGGAGGGAAGAAAGAGTAATGGATATAAACAAAAAGGGAAAAAAGCAGAAATGGAGAGAGGGAAGCATCCGGGCTATGCACGTGAGTCGATCAAGAAGCCTAGGAGGAGCCAGACGGTGGTGGAAGATGCCTTAATCCTAGCAGAAGCAGGTGGATCGTTGAGTTCGAGGCCAGCCTGGTCTATAGAGTGAGTTCCAGGACAGCCAAGACTACACAGAGAAGCCCTGTCTTGAAAACCAAAAAGGAAAAAAGAAAGGAAGGAAGGAAGGAAAGAAGGAAAGAAGGAGGGAGGGAGGGAGGGAGGGAGGGAGGGAGGGAGGGAGGAAAGAAAGGAAGAAAGAGAGAGAGAGAGAGAGAGAGAAAGGAAGGAAGGAAGGAAGGAAAGAAGGAGGGAGGGAGGGAGAGAGGGAGGGAGGGAGGGAGGGAGGAAGGAAAGAAAGAAAGAAAGGAAGAGAGAGAGAAAGAAAGAAAGAAAGAAAGAAAGAAAGAAAGAAAGGAAGAGAGAAAGCAAGCAAGCAGACTGGGAGGAGTTTCACGTAGCAGTTGACTTTGGTTGGTGGCCTGAAAGAAGTAAGGTTGGAGACACAAAGGTGTTGGACTGTGGAAACAGACATTGCAAAGGCCCTGAGGTGGGCATGAATCTGTGTTTAGCCAACAGTGGGAGGCCAGTGTGGCTGGGATACAATGAGGAGGGAGGGTTGTACGGTCAAGGAGGCAAAAGGCTGTTTATCCCAAAGGTTCATATGTATGCCATAGAAGATTGAGGTTTTGCTTGGCGATGGGAGCCACTGAAGGTTCTGGAACAGAGAAGCCCTGTGAACCGGCTTCGTTTTTTTTCAGGATGGATTTTGCTTCTGTGCTCAGATATGGCTACGGGGAGGGTGGAAAGGGAGAAGGTGGGAGCCGTGGTTTGAATGCATAGTATATTCCAAAGTTCCTCGTGGGAAGGCATTGCTGATGGAGCAATTATGGGATCTGAGAGGAAGAGCAGGGTGAGGGGTGTCTCGGAGGTGGGGCTTCTGAACCTCAGCCCTGGTGACATTTCGGGACTGAAAATTCTGTGTGGCGGGGGCTGAGCTGTGCACCGTAGGATGTTGATCTGCTTCTCTGTTCTCTGTCTAGTCCCGCCCACCCCCAACAGTTGTGACAACCAAGATCGTAAATTGGTAAATTGTCTCCGTACATTATTTACATTCTGGGGGGCGGGGGGGGGGGGAATAAATATCACCTCAGGTGAGAACTCCCAGGTCCTGATGAAGCTCAGGCCAGAGAGCACTTGGCAGTGGGGGATCTGCTCTTGAGATGATAGCGCAAGCTTTTGGTTTAAATTCCTTTATTTTCTCTTATTTAGCTCATTATGAAGGAGGGAGTGCACAGGCTCTGTCGTGAGCATGTCCAATTTAGAGTGCTTTGTAAGAAATAATACCTGTGACGGGGGAGGCAGCGTACTGAAGGGCTTACAGCATGCAGTATAGTAATTATTTCAGGCTTTGTGGAGCACACGGGCAGTGTTAACACTAATAGTGAAAACAGCCATACTATGCGTGAGTGTGGCCGCCATCCAGCTGAGCATCATTCATGGACACTGGTGTTTGAATTCCTGCCCTTTGCTTTTCTCTCCGCCCTCCCCATACTTCCTCCTCTCCCTTTCTTCTTTCTTTCTTCTCCTTCCTCCATCTCTGTCCCTCCTTTCTGTATGGTTTGGGTTTTTGAGATAGGGTGTCAAGTAGCCTAGGCTGACTTCTAATTTGCTATGTAGCCAAGGCTGGCCTTTAACTTTTTTTTTTTTAAGTAGGAAGTCTATGTAGACTTTTTTATCTTTATTTTATTTACTTGTTTGTTAAGTGTGTTTGTATATGTGACACACACACACACACACACACACACACACACACACACGCCATGGCCACATGTGTTGAAGTCAGCAGATAACTCATGGCAGTTAATTTCTCTTCTCTTCCTACTGCATGAGTTCCACAGTGGAACTCAGCTCATCAGATTTGGCAGCAAGCACCTTAACCAAATGAGCCGGTTCATTAGCCCAGACAAGGTCCTCTTGCCTGTCTCTTAAGTGCTGGAATTACAACATGAATTCCTACACATGACTTATTGTTTCTGTTTTTAAGACAGGGCTAGGTGATGTAGCTCAAGCTAGCCTTGAACTCACAGCATCCTCCTGCCTCAGCAGCCTTAGGCCTGAGACCACGGGCATGAGCCACCACTCCTGCCTTACCCCCACGTCCCAATAGACTGAATACAGAGCCTCATGCATGCTAGGAAGGCATTCTATCCCTGAGTTGGAGCCTCTGCTTTTTTTTTTTTTTTTTTTTTTTTTTTAATTTCGATACAGAGTCTCGTTAAGTTTCCCAGGCTGGCCTTGAACTTGCAGTCCTTCTGCCTCAGTCTCCCAAGTAGATGTAATTAAAGGTCTATGTCAAAAGGTCCAGCTGAATTTCATGCTATTTTCACATGCCAGGAGATCACATTCTTCCTCGACATTCTCTCCATCCTTTACAAATCGTGGTTGGCCCATTTGTAGTTCTTCCCTCCCCTTGTTCTAGGCTGCTAGAGACATAGCAGGGGAGGCTGAGATCAGGGAAGCAGCCTGGAGATGTCAGTGTGATAGACATCAGTGCGTGAGTGGACCAGGGTTATCTAAGAAGCAGCACAACTGAGTCACTTTATAAAGGGCCTGATCTATAAACACAAGGACCTGAGTTCAATTCCCAGAACCCACATAAAAGCCAGACAGGGTGGCAGATTCTTGTAATACTAGCACTGAGGAGATAGAGAACAAAGCATCACTGGAGCCTGCTGGCCAGCCTAACCTCTCGCAAAAGGCCCTGTCTCCTGTTTCAAATGAATTTGTCTTTAGAATGACACACACACACACACACAAATTAGTCAATCAAACAAAAAAACCTTTGAAGCCAGGCATAGTGGCCCACTCCTACAATCCAAGCACTTTGGAAGGCAAGGCATGGTTTTCCAGGACAGGATCCATGCTCCAGATGGACCTGGGCTACATAGCATGACCTTGTTTCAAAACCAAACAAAATCCAGATTGTCAAAAAGTGTTCTAAAAAGGGGATCTTTTACCTTATAATTCTAAGTTACAGTAGATTGTTGTGGGGAAATCAAGGCAGACACTTCAAAAAGCTTGTCACATCAGCCTACTGTCGAGAACAGAGAGAGATGAATGCATGAACGCTGCTTGTATGCTTGTGTTCAGCTTTCTCTCATAAAGGATCCAGGACCCCAAAGCCCTGGGAATGAAGCCACCCACAGTGGACATGTCTTGACACCTCTATTAAGGCAATCAAGACAATCCTCCACAAACATGCTCACAGTCCAACCTGATTTCACTGACCCTCACTTAGATCTCTCGTCGACACTCTCTTCTCAAGTGACTCTAGATTGTGTCCAGTTAGCAAAATTAAGCTGGCCATCACAAAGGGTGGAAGTATGAAAGAGATAGAGGAAAGAATCACAGGAGAGTTGGGAAAAGATTAGATGTTTAGTTAAAACTGGGTAAGTGGGTTTGCTGTAAGCCAAAGGAGGTTAGTGTGTCAAGGAGCTAGCAGGTGAAGGCTGACTTGACTGTTACTGTAACTACCATTCAGATAACCGTGCTAAAGAGCTACTGTTACCACCCCAAAGAGAAAGCAGAGGCTCAGAGAAGCGCAGTTTTTTGCCCAGAGTCACACAGTTAACACACTGTAACATCTGGATTGAAATTCAAGTCTGGAGCAAGGCAAGGAAAGCACCAGCTTCCAGTCCGCTGGGGATTCAAGTGTGTGGAAGGTGGGTCTTGGAATTCTGAGACTCAGTCTCTAGCTTCCTTTGTGGTATCTGAAATGGGATAGAATGTTGCCATTGAGATATAAACCCTAAACAAAACAGAAGGAGCTTGCCTTTTGTCCGCCACCTAGAGCATTGTGACCTTGGGTTGTATGTATATTTCAACAGTCTCAGTTTCATTTTCATTATTGCAAAAGGAGGATCATAATAATGCCTTGTTCACAAGGTTTAGGGGGAGTCTTTGTAGGCCTGAGTAAAATACTTAGTAGGCTAGCTGGCACTGTACATCCTGGTACTGTTGTTTACATATTACTGTTTTCGTCTTATTGGGATTTCAAGGGATTAAATTCAGAATCCTTCCTCCCCAAGCACTCAGCTTCTTTCCAACAAAAATATAAATTGTATATATAATTATTTTTTTTCCTAATACCTGCATTAACATAAATACAAGGCAGGGCTGTGGGTGTGCAGTGGTACAGCACTTGCCTGGAATTCCCCATAGAGGGTTGGGAGTGTGGCTTAGTATACAGCACCTGCCTAGACGCCCCCACTCCCACCCTGTGAGGAGTTTGGGGACATGGTTCAGTAATAAGACACCTATGTAGACTCCACCAAGAAGGGCTTCGTCGGGTGGCTCAGTGGTAGAGCACTTGCCTAGAATTCACTAGTGAGGGGTCTGGTTGGTAGGGTTCAATGGTAAGGTGTCTTCCCTAGGGTCTTCCAGTAAGAGGCTAGAGGTGGAGCTTGGTGGTAGGGTGAGGTACTCTGGTATTGTACTTGGGCTCCATTCCCAGACATAAAAACCAAAATGAGGTGAGCTTAGTATTTAAGCGAGTGTGACCAAAAGATCGCATCTAATCAACGTGAACTATTACTCCTCTTCCGTTTTGCTTCTTCACTTCCTCTTAGGAAGTCCACTGTCTTTTCCCCTCATAGTCCATGCCTATGGCTGCATCGGGCTGGTGGTGCCCACCCCGGACAGCTGTGTTCCAGCCTCTCTGAGAACTCTCAGCTACGCTCCCAACAACTCTCTGGGGACCCAGCAGTCTGGACCTACAGTCCCATTTATTGCGGGTGACTCTGCAAACCCCTGTGTTCAGCACTTTGCCTGCCTTATTATCTCACTGAGTCTTTGCAATTGTGCCACAGGGAAGGTATTATTATGGCTCCTGTTTGTCAGAGCAGGAAGCTGGAGGTCTGAGAAGGGAAAGTGACTCAGGCTGGGACACCCACAATGTGAAGCATGTGAAGAACGCAGCATGCTGGACCTGTTTTTCATGTGTCCCATCCACAGCTGTGCGCTGTATGTTAGGCAGGTCCAGGGCATGGGGGTTGGGGGGGTTGTAGACCTCAGGGCTATCTCACTACCATTTCTGAACATAAACAGCTCTTTTGTATGCCAGGGTTGGAAGGATGGCTCAGCAGTTAAGAGTACTTGCTACTCTTCCAGGAGAGAGTTCAGTTCCCAGGATGCTTATCAGGTGGCTCACGACTAACTGTAACTCCAGCGCGAAAGGGACCTGACACCCTCTTCTGGACACCGGTACTCATGTGCACATACCCACCAATCCCCAATTAAAAATAAAATAAACCTGAGTTGGGTGTGGTGGTATATACTTTTAATCCCAGAACTCGGGAAACATAGGCAGGCAGATCTCTCTGGTCTACATAGCGAGTTTCAAGACAGCCAGGGCTGTGTAGAGAGATCCTGTCTCAGGAAGAAAAAGAGGGGAGGAGGAAGAAGAGGAGGAGGAGGAAGAAGAGGAAGAAGAAATAAAATCTTTAAAAGTAAAAGTTTCTAGCTTAGTGGGCTCAGATCCTAGAAGTTGGTGCTTTCCGTAACCATCACAGGATCTGGGTTTCAGTTCATTGGAGCCTCACCAGAAGTCACAATATCATCTTTATTTCTCAGCGCGGAGACTGAAACTGGGGGGGGTGGGGTGGGGGGGCATTCTGTTTGCTTGGGACTGCCCTGCTGGGACTCAGCAGGTCTGGGATGGGAGTCCAGAGAAGTTGGCTCAGAGCCCAAACCCTGTATCCCCTAAAACCTGGCAGTGGGTAAACCTCCTCCACAGGATGCAGCATCTATGTGAAATGGGGCAGCTTCTTCAGCAATCCTTGCCTCAGTTTCCTCGTTTAAAAAGCAGGAATCTTGTTACTGTATTCATTAGAGAGTTGTACAAAGTATTGAGTAATTTAATGACCTCCCCGTCAGATTGTCAGCAGTGATAGGTACGTGATTAGCCAAGAGGGTATTGCTACTGATAACATGTTAGATTCTTTATTTTTATCTTATCTTATCCATCCATCTATCCATCTATTATCTATCTATCTATCTATCTATCTATCTATCTATCTATCTATCTATCTATCTATCTCTGTATGTGTTTGCTTGAGTGTTAAGTGTCGGGATAGCTTGTTATAGGAGCCAGTTCCTTCCTTCTGAGACTCAAGTATCAAACTCAGGTCATCAGGCTTGATGGTGTCTTTACAGCCAGCCATCTTGCTCACTCTTCCCTGACCCCCGATTGGAGGCAGAGTCTCATCTTTCTGTTAGGTTTGCTTCCCATTTGCTGACACTCAACGAAGTCAACTTAAAGGGAGCAAGATTTGCTCATCTTACTCACAATTCCAGGCTACAGTTCCTCATTGTGGGGGAGTCAAGGCAGCAAGAACTTGAAGCAGCTGTTCACATCACAGCCATGGTCAGGGGCAGAGAGCAATGCATGTGTGCTCAGCATGCTCTCTCCACTTCAATTACGTCTGTCTGTCTGTCTGTCTGTCTGATTTGGGTGGAGAGGAATTTACACCGTGGAGAATGTGCTGAGGTTAGAGGATAAATCAACTCTCTTCTACCACCGCAAATTGATTCCAGGTATCAAAACCAGGTCCTTAGACTTCCCAGAAGATACCTTTCTACCTGTTGGGCCATCTCGATGTCCTGCCTTCTCTACTTTATATAGTCAGGATCTCTTGCTCAGAGATGGTGGTCTTACCCACAATTAGATAGGTCTTCTCACATCAACTAATTTAATTAAGAAAACTCTTCACAGATATTCTTGAAGGCTAACCTTAATCTAGACCGTCCTTCACAGGTATGCCCAGAGGCTTGGGCCCTAGCTGCCAAGTTGATAATTAGTATCATCACAGTATCTCAGGCTGGCCTTGAACTTGGTGTGTAGCCGACAATGGATTAAACTCGTGATCCTTCTTCTGTACATCCTGAGTGCTGGTGTGGGTTAACATACCCAGTTTATGCAGTACTGGGGATGGTACGCCAGGCTTTATCCAAGTTTGATGAGCCCTCTGCCAACTAAACTATGTGCTAAGCCTTTAGTGTGTTTTAGCGATCAGTCTTGTGTGACTCTTAACCACTGTGAGGTGGGAGCCTGAGATCATCATCTTAACTCATCACACCACTGTGAGGGTGTTGATAGCTAGAGTTTACATTTAGGGACATGGCTCAACTGTTTGAGTGCCTGCCCACAAGCATTAGGACCTGGATTCAAATCTCTGACACTCATGGGCATAACACTCTCAGCCTAGCACTGGGAAGGTAAAGATAGGGGGGTCCAGGAGAGAGAGGGGATGAAAATTTACATTCAGAAGGTTTTTCTTTTCTTTCTAAATTCTGACAAAATATACATGTTATAAATTAATTTATCATCTTACTAATTTAAAAAAATATATTTACTTAGGGATGTAGTGGTACATGGATTCAATCCCAGCAGTTGGGAGGCAGTGGCAGGTGGATCTCTGCGAGTTAAAGACTAGCCTGGTCTACACAGTGAGTTCCAAGAATCCCAGGGCATACATAGTGATGAGATCCTGTCTCAAAAAAAAATTTTTTTTACATATTTATTTGTGTGTGTGTGTGTGTGTGTGTGTGTGTGTGTGTGTTCTTGCTTGCTCACATACTGGAGGCATACCATGGCACATGCTTGGAGGACAGAGAATAACTTTCATAAATTGTTTCTTCCCCCGCTTTGTTGATGCAGGCTCTCTCTTGCTTCGGCCATAGTGCATAGCGCAAGCTAGTTGACCAATGAACTTCTGGGCAGTTTGCCATTTCCATCTCCTATCTCTCTATAGTGCAGGGATTACAACTGTGTGCCTCGACATCTGGCTTCTTATATGGGTTCTGGGGATCCAGTATGGGCTGTCACATTTACCCAGCATCTGTTTCCCCCCTTCTTCATTCAGAGAGAGCAGTGATGTATTTTTCTATTATGGTGGTACTTTGTTTTGAGACAGGTGAGCAAGGAGCAGGCTGAGGCTGTGGATGACCTTGAACGCCTCACCTTCTTTACTCGCTTTTGTGCTCCCCCCGCCCCCAGTCCTTCGGGTCCTATGCTGGGCTGCCACTCTACCCACGGGGTTACATCTCTAGTACCACCTTACTCACCGCTAAGCACGCAGCTCAGTTATGCTGACTGTGTCAATGCTGTTCTAGAACTAGTCTCCAGAATGCCCCCCCGACCCGCGCAAAAAAACCATCAAACTTTTCCCCCTTCCCTCTCCTCTCACCTTGGTCACCACTGTTCTACTTCCTGTATTTGTGAATTTGGTTCCCCCAAGTCCCTCCTATAAATTTTTATTTTATTTTTTATTACATTTTAAATGCTTTTTTTTTAGTGTTCCTGTACATGCATGTGTATATATGTGGGTGGGTGAGTACGACTGTATCAAGGCACAGGCATGAGAGGCAGGAAGACAACTTTCTTGAGACTTTTTTTTCTCTTCCTACCATGTGGGTCTCAGGGATTGAACTCAGACCTTTTTTTTTTTTTTTTTTTTTTTAGAGACAGGGTTTCTCTGTGTAGCTCTGGCTGTCCTGGAACTCACTCTGTAGACCAGGCTGGCCTCGAACTCAGAAATCCACCTGCCTCTGCCTCCCAAGTGCTGGGATTAAAGGCGTGCGCCAACACTGCCCGGCTAAACTCAGACCTTAAGGCTTGGCGGCAGTCACCCTTACAAGCTGAGCCATCTTGACAGCCAAATGATTCACCACTACCTGTGGCTATTTAAAGCCACGCTGGTTTCAGGATCTTCTCCCAGTTCATCTTCCATCTTGATCCCTTCCCTCTCTCCTCTCTCCGTCTCTCTCTGTCTCTCTGTCTCTGTCTCTGTCTCTGTCTCTGTCTCTCTCTCTCTCTCTCTCTCTCTCTCTCTTAACTCTTAGCTCCGCCTCCCTTTTCCATGTCCAATCACAGGCCTCCTGCTGCATTAATATTTAAATAGATTGGACAGGGAAATTCCTGCCACACATACATTCATTACATTTGGTTTGTCCAGTGAATTCATTTTAGGAAAGGATTTGGCTTATTATAACAAGGTAGTGCATAGCTGAGAGCAGCCTTTAACTCAATATACAGCGTAGGATGACCTCGAACTGCTGGTCCTCCCACATCATCCTTTCTAGGTACTCTGATTACAAGCACAGTGTTTTTTGTTCCCATTTTTTGGCTACCATGAATTGGTAGTCCAAAGAGGGTATCAGAGCTACTAGAACTGGAGTTAAGGATGGTTATGAACTGCTATGTGGGTGTCAGGAACTGGACTCAGGTCATTTGCAAGAGCACTGAGTGCTCTTAACCAGTAAGCCATCTCTCCAATCCCCCTATCTTTAACTTTAAAAAAATTTTTTTTGTTTATATGAGTACACTGTAGCTGTCTTCAGACACACCAGAAAAGGGCATCAGATCCCATTACAAAAGGTTGTAAGCCACCATGTGGTTGCTGGGAATGGAACTCAGGACCTCTGAAAGAGCAGTCAGTGCTCTTAACCTCTGAGCCATCTCTCCAGTCCTATCTTTAACTTTGTAAAGACCCTACAAACCATACTGTGTCCCACAGTAGCCACACTACACTTTATTCCTGCCATTGGTGCACACAAACCTGTTACCTTCTTTTCTGTCCTTTGTCATCCCAGTGGATGCAAGGTGGTATCATGAGCCGAGTGTCATGCTACACATTTAAAACAATTAGTGATACGGAACATATGTTTTTAAATTGTGTGTGTGTGTGTGTGTGTGTGTGTGTGTGTGTGTGTGCAGTGTTCATGATGGCCAGAAGAGGGCGTCAGATTACCCTCAAGCTGGAGTTACAGGTGATCTTGATCTTGAGCTACTAATGTGGGTGCTGGGTGGCAGAACTCAGGTCCTTTGCACAAATATGGCATATTTTTTAACTGCTGAGCCAAATTTCTAGCCCCTAACATCTTTTAAACAAGATTCGCATCACATTTATTGATTGATTGTGTGTACACGCGCACTCATGTGCTTGTTCACTATTGAGAATGTGCACCATAGCAAACATCTGGATGTTAGAGGAGAACTCTGGGTAGTAGGTTTTTTTTCCTTCTATCAGTTGGGGCTTGGGGATGGCACTAAGATCATCAGTCTTGGTGGGAAGCTCCTTTATCCACCAAGCCCTCCTGGTGGACCCCCAAAATCTTTTTATTTGCATCTTAGCCTGTCCATTCATTCTTTCATTACAAGCTCTATGCCCCCTCCTTTTCCTGTTTCGTAACCCAGGTCTACCTCTAATTTGCTAAAATAACCAAGGAGAGCTACGAACTTCTGAATATCCTGCCTCTATTTCCCGGTGCACCACCATGTCCTGTTTATGCGGTATTAGGAATAGAATCTCTGGGTTTGTGCATGTCAGAAAAAAACACTACCAAGAGGGCTGCATTCCCAGCCCTCACTACAAGTATGCAGTAAGCACTTACTATGGGTGAGGCCATGTTTGGGATGCTGGAAATGTATTGATGGGCATCCCAGATGCTGGCAGTCCACTGTTGTGTGTTTGAACCCTTGGCTGTGAGTTCTGCTTCCTTTGTCCATCAGTGCTGAACTGCTGAGTCTTTCTGTGTCTTGTTTTCCACATCTTCACAATGGGTGTTGCCTGGGGCTTCTATTGCCGTGCTAAACCACCATGACCAAAAGCAACTTGGGGAGGAAAAAGTTTATTTCATCTTACAGTTTGTGGTCTATCATCCAAGGAAGTCAGGGCAGGAACTCAAGGCAGGAACTGGGAGTCAGAAAATGAAGCAGAGACCATGGAGGAACACTGCCTATGGCTTGCTCCTCATGACTCGCTCAGCCTGTCTTCTTACAGCAGCTGGAACTACCAGCCCAGGAGTTATACCACCAACAGTGATCTGGGCCCTCTCATGCCAATCACCGGTCAAGAAAATGCACCATAGGCTTTCCCACAGGCAAATCTGGTGAGAGCATTTTTCTCAGTTAAGATTTTCTCTTTCAAAATTACTCTAGCTTGTACCAAATTAACGCAAAACTGACCAAGACAGGTTACAATAGGTAACAGAACATTCAATTATATTTTAGGCAAAGTGTGTTCAATCTCCATATCTGGATTCCATTTTCACATCAACATGAGTTAGGTCCTATTTTTTTTTTTTTTTTTTTTTGGATTTTTTTAAATATGTGAAGGCACAGATGCAATTAGTATATATGTTAACAAGGTCATAGAATAAGGATGGTATAGCCCAACAGAAAACAGTAGATTTTTTTAAAAAATTATTTTTATTTTCTGCACATATATATTCTGCCTTGATATATGTATGTACACTGTGTACATACCCTGTGTCCACAGAAACCAGAAAGGAGCATTGGATTCCCTGGAAGCAAAGTGAGAGACAGTTGTTAGATGGCGCGTTGAGTCTTAGAACTCAATCTGGGTCCTTTGCAAGAGCAACAAGTGCTCTTAACCACTGCGCCATCTCAGTTCCCAAAGTGGGATCTTCAGCTTCAAACATCTGGTCTGTACATGATACCAACCATAGCTCTTTATTTTCATTACAAGTTAGTTAAGTAACTAATTAATTAATTAATTAATTAAATTTGGGGGCAATGTTCTTTCCATCTGTGATGTGAGTCCCAGGGATCAAAGTCAGGTTGTCAGGCTTGGCTGCAAGCACCTTTGCCCACTGAACCACTTTACCATCTCCTTACTTTGTGTGTGTGTTGTATACATGTGTATACATGTGTAATGTGTGAACATGTATACACATGTATACATGCATGACCATGCATGCAGAAGGCAGGAGAGGATGTCCTACTATAGCCACTCTCAGGCCTTACTTCCTTAAGACAGGATCTCTCACGAACCTGAAGTTAGACTGGCAGGCAGCTGACCCAAGGATCCTCCTGTGTCTGCTCTCTTGCTTCCAGCACTGGAGTAATAGGCATATGTGACTGGTTTTTGGTTTTTTTAGGTGGGTGCTGGGATTTGAACTTGCCTCTCAAGCCCCTAAGGTTCTCTCTCTCTGCTTATCAAGTGTGTTAGTCACACAGGAAGCATGTAAGCATGTGGGTCTTCCCAGCTTACTCACCGCCTCAGACTCAGTCTTCCCAGTTCTTTCCTTTATCCTCATTTCTTCCCTTATGTTCCTCTGCCTGACTTTCTGCTGTCTTTACAGTCATTCATTATTCCATCCATCCACCCATCCCTTCCTTGAGGTATCCTGGGAGCCAGGCTCTGTGCCATGCAACGGTCAGGACACAAGGAGTCAGACTTTAGCCTTCACCTTTAGGAACTGGCAGCTTGCAGAAAATAATGTATCAAAAATTCTGCCTGATGCATGTGCATGAGAGGCAGCTCAGGGAACTGTTAGCCCTAGAAAGCAGAGCTGGTTCAATTGTGTGTGTGTGTGTATGTGTGTGTGTGTGTGTGTGCGCGCGCGCGCGCGCACGCGTGTGCTTGAGCTTTCTCTGCAGAATAACTAATTACATCTGCAAAGACCCACAGGTTGGAGGTAGCTTGGGTTTGAGAATAAACTTATTTATGCAATTTGTTTTTCTCCAGCTATGCGCCACAAACAGTAAAACAGAATCTGTTCCCACAGATGAGATAGACAGGTTCTAGCTGGGTGGAGAATGAGGATCAGAGAGAGGAAGGGTAAAACTGCAAGATGATCTTTCGGTTCTCAGGAAGTGCGATGTTTTGGAGTCCCTGGTTTTTCCACGAATTTTCACCCATCTTAACAAGCTTAGGTTACAATGGTGCCTCGACCTGTCAGTGGCAAACCCTGACTTACTTGCTGGGGAAATGGAAAGCCACATAAATTGAGCGGTTCCCCCTCCCCTTTTCTCTTATCTTTGTTCCTATCTCAAATATCCCAGGCTGGCCTCAAAACTGTTGCCCAGTGACCTTGAACGTCCCATTCTCCTTCCCCTACCACCTCATGCATAGTGCTGGATTACAGGCTTGTACCCTTTCCTCTTTCCACCCCGCCCCCTTCTCTCTCTCTCTCTCTCTCTCTCTCTCTCTCTCTCTCTCTCTCTCTCTCTCTCTCTCTCTCTCTCTCGTTAATACAGGTGGGAAACAGATCTGGGGGTGCAAAGTTTGTCCCGACACCAGTTGGAGACTAGGATTGCTACCTCTCAATCAACCCCGAGAAAGGAGAGAGCGAGGGCAAGGATAGGGATCTGGAAGCGTGCATTTGAGTATGGGAGGGGTCTTATCGGAACACTTAGGGGCGTTCCTCCCCTAACTCTGAAGACCGTCCCCCCACCGTCCCCATCCCCTCTCCAGGGTTGAAAAGAGGTGTCTGCGTGAAGATCAACCACTTCCCGGAAGACACGGACTACGACCACGACAGCGCGGAGTACCTGCTCCGTACGTCGGGGTCAAGGATCCGGGTGGGATGACTAAGGGTGCTGCGGTTACGTGGAAGAAGAGGGGCGGAGGCAGGGACTGGGCGGAGCTTGAACCTCAAGCCTAGATTAGTTTCCCAGCCAATCCAGGTCCAGATGCTCATCGCCACGGCCCAGAAGGGACTAGGGTGGTGATTGGTCCGTTAGATGTCTATGGCCTGACAACTTTTTACAGTAAAGGGTTGTAGATTGGTTGTTGTAGCGGTCCGGCAATCAGCAGCCCGGACTGATATCCCCCCCGGGGAAGTCTGTGGTGTGATTGGGCTGTTATCCTGATTATCCTGAGAACGTGGCAAAGCCTTCATTATGATTGGTTGCTTTAACCGGACTCAGAAATCGCAGAATCTGATTGTCGAGGGTTTCAGGAGAGAGTAGAAAAGAACGAGTGGAGAGAGAGAGAGAGAGAGAGAGAGAGAGAGAGAGAGAGAGAGAGAGAGAGAGAGAGAGAGAGAGAGAGAGAGAGAGAGAGAGAGAAATCGAGGAGGGTGGTTAGAGGATGAACACGCAGGGAAAGAGACAGGAATGAAAATGAAGATATAGGCAGGAGAGGACGAAGACAGAGAAAACGAGTGGGAGCGAGAAACGTGATAAAGATGCAGAGAGAAAGGAGGGGAGATGGGAAAGAAAATCAAAGAAACTTTTTACAAGGAAGGGGAAAATGAGACGAAAAAGAACCAGAGTGGCAGAATTAGTGAACTAAATTTAACTAAGAGGAGAGGGAAGCAGGCAGGAGGCGCGGTGGGCCCGGGGCGCAGCGGCCCGCCTGACCGCCCTCGCGCTTCCCTCTCGTCCCCTCTCTTTTCTTTCTTTTCCCCTAGGAGTAGTCCGGGCCTCCAGCATCTTTCCTATCCTGAGCGCCATCCTGCTGCTGCTCGGGGGCGTGTGCGTAGCTGCCTCCCGCGTCTACAAATCCAAAAGGAACATCATCCTGGGCGCAGGGATCCTGTTCGTGGCAGCAGGTGAGAGGCAGAGGGAAGGGGAGGCGGGGCCCACCCACGAACGCGCGTGCGTGTCTACGGGTGCATGGGCGCGTGCGACTGCAAAGCTAGCCTACACCAAGCGCCCCCTGGGGACCGGAGCTTTCCTAGGCGCCTCCCAAGCTGTGCCACCTCCGCCTGGATCAGGTAGATTTAGGTTTAGTCTTTTCGCCTGCTCAGACTGTGAGTAAAGTGGGAGGCAAGAAGGGGAGTTTCCCTAACTGTCCTAGTCCTAGAGACTGAACGGGAGGCGTCTGGGAAGGGGGAGGGGACCTGAGCCACGTGGAGTCTAAGAATAGGGAGATGGGGCTGGCCTTAAGAAGACAGGGACTGAAGAAAAAGAAAATGACATGGGTAGATCCTGAAAGAGGCTGGTCCTAAAACAACAACAACAACAACAACAACAACAACAACAACAAAACCCTATAATCTAGAGGCTCTCAACCTGTGGGTCATAATACTCTTGGGGGGCAGTGAATGGCTCTTTCACAGGGATTGCATATCATATCCTGCATATTAGATATTTACATTACGATTTATAAAGGAAACAAAATTACAGTTATGGAGTAGCAATTAAAATAATTTTATGGTTGAGGGTCACCACAACATAAGGAACCCAGCATTAAAAGATCTCAGCATTAGAAAGGTTGAGAGCTACTTCTCTAAGCCCGAGGAAAGGAAACAAACGCTCTCTGCGGGGGGGGGGGGGGGGGGGGGGGGGGGGGGGGGGGGGGGGGAGGGGAACTAGGCTTTGCCTATTTGAGGAGGAAGGCCACTTTCTGGAAAATTCAGGAGAGAGGTTATGCAAGGAGCGAGAATGTGGAGTCGGTCACCTCAAGAGTTAGGGCCTTCCTTGGGTTGTAAACGTAACCAAGTGCACAAAGCCCTGGATTCCATCCTCAGCAAAGCATAAGCCTGATGCAGTGGTGCCAGCCTGCAATTCAGGACGATCAGAAATTCGAGGATCAGCCTTGCCTACATGGAGAGTTTGAAGACTACCTAGGCACTGTGGGAAATTTCAAAATATCCACCCACACCCCCCTAAAAGAAAACTGGGCCTAGGGTAGCAGATACCCAGGATGATAAATCTTTAGGAGCAGAGCTTAGACCCACTCACTAATGGTAAGATTGGGGCTAGAAAGTGGGGTAGAATGCAGAAGAGTCTCCCTTCTGCACAAGAGATGTAGTTTAGGCTAATGGAAACTGAGCTTGCTTAGATTTCACAGGTGGGTTTAGACCAATGGGCACAGGATTTAGACTCCTTCACCCCTGTGGAGATTAGATTAGTGAAATGGGGCACAGACTCCTAGAAGGGAGTTTAACACATGTAAATGGCAGGGTGAGTGTTGTGGAGAGGGATGGTCTAGATTTGCACAGGGAGGGGACAGTTAGGTCTGGGAGAGGTATGTGGCAGGGTGGGAGTCTAGCCTGGAGTTTAAAAAACTGGAGGTTTGGCTTGGAGTACAATGGCGATCTATTCTAAGTGCAAACAGCAGCCTACCAGAGTGAGTTAGCTACATACCCAGGCTAGGACTCTGCAGTGCAGGGAGTTAGCTCAGCAATGGTAGGGCCGAGAGACTTAAAGTGGAATTACATCATTAGCCGCAGAAGGAGAAGAGGGAGGAACCTAAGGAAGATGTGGGTTTATACTTTGGACAGGAACTGGAAACCGAGCCTGAGACTACCTCAGGAAGGGAAGGTTTAAGACCAGTCAGGGTTGAGCCTAGATGTGCTGGGGCAGAGTTTAGGCCAATGGAGGCTAGACAAGAAGGGGCAGAACCTGGACTACCTGGGGGTGACACCTAGACCATGAAAAAGAGTTAATATTATTAGGAAAGAGATGAGCCATTGGTAACCTTTGCCAGAAATCTCCTCAGAAGGTAAGGTCTGAGTCTTCTTGGGGTCCAGGCCTTGCCCACATAAGGTGCAATGTAGACCCATATAGGCGAGACTTAGGGACTGAGCAGAGAGGAGGCTTGGGTTACGCAAAAGTAGGGCCAATGTTAACTGAAGAATGGAGCTAACACAGAGGGCAGAGGCCAGACCTCCAAGGGAAGTACTTAAGCCAGTGGAGGAGGGGCTTAGATTTCTGAAGATGGCTCAGGCCGATGGGAACAGACCTTGGACTTCTCTGGAAGAGTTTTTGACTCTTGGAGGCAGAGCTAAGATCCCTGAGGCAGAGTTAACTCATTGGAGTAGTACTTAAACTACGTAAGAGTGAAGTTCAAACCAATGACAGCAGGGCTCAGAGACTCGGTGTGGAATTTAGTCCAGTAAGGGTGGAGCTTAAGTTCTTGGGTGGATCGTAGCAAGCGGACTTAATACTGCTGGATAGGGGTTAGGCTAATGGGGCAGGGCTCAGATTGCTGGAGTAGAAATTAGCCCAGCAGAAATAGAGGTGGAGTTAAATGAATGAATATAGGATTTAAAACTCCTGGGTAGAATTTAGTTCAGTAGAGATGGCTCAGCCTCTTAGACTAGTGAGGTACTTAGACTCCCAGTGGGGGTGGGGCTTAGACCAGGTGGAGTTCAACCCAATGGGATCAAGGCTTAGACACTTGTAGACCATGGGTCTCGGGGCTTAGACTCTTGGGGTTTAGCCAGTGGAGTACCTGGCTTGGAGTTTTGGGGCTTTAAGACAGTCGGAAGTCCTCGGGCCCTGGCGGCCTCGAGGCTCCCACATGACCGTCTCCATCCAGGCCTGAGCAACATCATCGGGGTGATCGTGTACATATCAGCCAACGCGGGCGAGCCGGGCCCCAAGAGGGACGAGGAGAAGAAAAACCACTATTCGTACGGTTGGTCCTTCTACTTCGGCGGGCTGTCCTTCATCCTGGCCGAGGTGATCGGCGTGCTGGCGGTCAACATCTACATCGAGCGCAGCCGCGAGGCACATTGTCAATCACGCTCGGACCTGCTCAAGGCCGGCGGCGGCGCGGGCGGCAGTGGCGGGAGCGGCCCCTCGGCCATCCTCCGTCTGCCCAGTTACCGCTTCCGCTACCGCCGCCGCTCCCGCTCCAGCTCCCGAGGCTCCAGCGAGGCGTCGCCATCGCGGGATGCATCTCCCGGCGGCCCCGGGGGCCCGGGCTTCGCCTCCACGGACATCTCCATGTACACGCTCAGCCGCGACCCGTCCAAGGGCAGCGTGGCTGCGGGGCTGGCGAGCGCCGGGGGCGGCGGCGGCGGTGCCGGCGTGGGTGCCTACGGCGGGGCGGCCGGGGCGGCTGGGGGCGGCGGGGCGGGCTCCGAGCGGGACCGCGGGAGCTCGGCGGGCTTCCTCACGCTGCACAACGCCTTCCCCAAGGAGGCGGCGTCCGGCGTCACGGTCACGGTCACCGGGCCGCCCGCTGCGCCCGCGCCCGCGCCGCCTGCTCCTGCAGCGCCCGCTCCTGGGACCCTGTCCAAAGAGGCCGCCGCGTCCAACACCAACACGCTCAACAGGAAAACCACGCCCGTGTAGGGGGCACGCGCCCTCGCGGGGAGCCGGGGGGCGTGTCCGGGGCGCGTGCGCGGGCGCGCGTGCAACGAGGCCGCCGGATCGGGGTGCCCCCTAGGTCTATCCCCGCGAGCGCGCTGGACACCGCTGGGCCTTCTAGCCCCTCTCCGCACCCTCTACCCGCCCCCCCCCCCACCCCGGGGGCGTGGGGAACCCCGTCACGCTCCGAAGCAGGGACCCTTGGGGGAGGGGGACGGGACAGGAAAAGGGGCTCCAGGGTGGGAGCGCTGTGTTTTATTTTTTTGTGTTGGGAAGATTTCAGGGGAGGGAGGGAGGGCCCGTGGTGTTTTTTGCAGTTTTGAGATGTTTTCATTTTAAACGTTTTGCTGTGTGCATGTGGGGGCGGGGCGGGGGGAGGGGAGGGAGGGACTCCCAGCCCAGCCCAGCCCAGCCCAACTCCTGGAGAGGGGCTCATAACACATGAATATAGAGTTACATCTACAACTATATATACACATGTTCTGTATAAAGAGACAGACCAGCAGAAGGCAAAAGGCCAAGGGAGGGACGCGCTGACATTTAGTTCACTTTTCATTCATCTTCCGACAAGGGCTTATTAAGCACCTATTGTGTACCAGGTGATGGTACAGAAGGAGGTGCTAGGGAGGAGGGGACATAAACGCAAGGCGCATACGTTCATTCATTCCTGGAAATTTTATGTGTCTGCGCGCATATAACTGCTAGGCCTTGTACCCACCATTGGAACGCACAGAAAATAGGGTCCCTGGCGTCTTCAGAAAGTTCGAATCCTGTACTTGAGACAACCATTAGTCACAGAATCGCATACCCGGTAAATGACACTTAGAAATGTCGAGGCCCGCTGGGGCTGGGGCTCAATTTATACAGTGCTTGCCTAACACAAGCCCTGGGTTCCATTCCCAGAGTTGCATACACTAGGCATTGCAGTAAACACCTGTAAATACAGCACTTGGAAGGTGAATGGACGGTCAGGCGTTCAAGGCCATCCGGGGCTGTATATTTGTATATTGAAGTTGAGGCCAGTCTGAATTATGAGATTCTTGCATTAAAAAAAAAAAAGGTGCACGTTGTGGGGTGGGGGTCTGAAATGCTACAGAGTGTTCCAAGAAAGGGTAGTTAACTTTGGTTTTTTTGGGGGGGAGGGGGTAATTAACCCAGGTTTTTGTACTGACCAAAAAAAAAAAAAATGGTACTAGCCAATCAGACCTCAGGTGAGGCAGAAAATTTAACATATCAAGGTCCTAGGGACAGGAAGACACTTCCAGGCTATAAAGTGTCTGGTTTGGTTGGGCAAAGAGCAGAGAGACAAATTGGTTCCAGAATTAAGTGAGGACTTATAAGGTCAGCAAAAAGGGCCATGAATTGGCTTTAATCGGGAATGGGGCATAAAGTTGGGGACTCTGAGGTAAGAGGTAAGAAGCAGAGGTCCCTTGTTGGAGGCAAAATACCCTTACAGAATCTTGAGTATGGCATCTGATGTTTGGGAGGCTCAGGCAGTTGGGGCATTTTTTATTCAGTCAGCCACTCACCCACTAACTCTTAACGACCTACTAGCATTCTGTGCTGTGTGAGTTGGGATCTGAGGTGACAGATGACTGCTCTGCTTTCAGTGTCAAAATCATGCAACCCAGACAGGGCAGTAAGTGCTGTCTCAGGGTCACAGTGGTCACCTGAGAACACAACTGCCAAATACATGCAGGAGGAACGGAAAATCCTAGAGTATGTGATGCCTGGACTTTAAGGACCAGTCTGGTATGTGCTGATGGAAATTTAGGCAACTTGTGCGAAAACCCAAGGAATCGAAACAGCAGGATGTGCCTGGGGTAGGGCGTGGAAGACAAGGACAATGACTCTAGGATGCTGAAGTCCAAGTGCAAAGTTGAGGGGTGAGGTAGTGGGTCTGTACTCCAGAGTCCGAGTTCTAGGTTGAGGGACCTGGGCTTTCTTCTAAGGGGAGTGAGAGGAGAGCAGAACTGAACAGAGTGAAGGCTTTGAGGTAGACACTGGAAGGGCTTGGTAGTCACTCAGCAGGCAGAGAGTGGTCCTTACTCCATTCATTTGTTCTGCAAATGATCCCGAGGTCTGCACACCTGTGAGGCTGGAGATTAAACATGCTTTTCTATCTGCCCTGCCTCAAATGGCTTCCGAGAGGAAGACAAAACTGTCTCAGAGGACACAAGGGAAGCCGTGGCTATTAGTACCTATTAGTGCTAGTGGCAGTGTGGGGCAGCAGAAGTAGACGGAGGAAGGAAAACATGAGCCTTGGGTCTGGGAGATGTGCTTTCAGGAGCCCTCATGAATGGTGCATACTTAGAATCTTAGTACTTGTGAGGCTGAGGCAGGAGGACTGTAAATTTGAGGCTAACCCCAGCTATCAAGCTGAGTTGACAAAATGTAGAGGAAGGCCTGGGAATCTAGCTTAGTTGGGAGATTGCTTGTACAGCATTCACAAGGCCCTGGGTTCAATCCTTAGCATTGTATAAACTAGGCATGGTAATGAGTGCTTGTAATTCCTGCATTTGGGAGGTGCAAGCTGGAGAACTGAAGTCTAAGACATCTTCAGCTATACAGTGAGGCTGAGGCTAGCCTATGTTCAACACTGTTGGGAGGCTGAGTGGAGGAAATCTGTGAGGGCAGTTCAGGAAGAGATGCTGGGATGTGGGGAATGTAATATAAGTTAGTGGCACCGGGGAGGGCTTACTGTAGGGAGGGTGAACTGTTCTGAGGCATGATGGGATCTGTAGTCCAAAGTTCAAACTCAAAACAAAGGAGGTAGAGGGTGGGCAGGAGGAAGAGTGAGATGGTGGGGTGAGGAGGGAGGGCAAAAGAGATCAAAATCAGGTGTGCTTCAGAAACAAAGACAAAGGTAATCCTGAGAGAGAGAAGAGAAAAAAAATTGAGTGGCCCAAAAGCTTGTCAATCAAAGGTAAGATGATGTAAAGATACAAAACAGGAACAGAAAACCTAAAGCTCACAGAGGCAGGTAAGATGATGAGGTATGGTGGAATGGTCTATCATCTTTTTCAATTTTTATTTGAAACAGGGTATCTTGTATAGGACAGGCTGGCCTGGAACTCAGACAGGCCTGCCTCTACCTCCTGAGAACCGGGATTAACGGCGTAACACCAGACCTTACCTTTTATTTTAATATTAAAGAAATACTGGGCTGCAGAGGTGGCTCAGTGGTTAAGGATGCTTACAGCTCTGTCAGAGGACCAGAGTTCAGATCCCAGCAGCCACACCAAGTGGCCTATAACTCCTGATCCAGGGGATCCAACACTGTCGTATGATCTCCTTGGGTATACCTCCTCATACAAGTGCATGCGCTTTTTCTTCTCTCCTTCCGTCCTCACCCCTCTCTCGCACACACATGGGACATGCACACATACACATAAACTTACAAAAGAAAATGTTTTTAATCTAGCCCTGGTGGTGCGGACCTGAGCAACCTGAGGAGGGAGAATCGCCTGCTTCCTGAGTTCAAGGCTAGCTTGGTAAGACTATGTTTCCAAAGAAAAGGCAACATGAGGGTTGAGGATATAAATCAGTGATAGAGCAGTTGCCTAGAACTCCCCAGTGAAGGGCTGGGGGCGTGGCTCAGCGGTAGAGCCCCTCCTGGAATCCTCCCCTCCGAGAGAGAGAGAGAGAGAGAGAGAGAGAGAGAGAGAGAGAGAGAGAGAGAAAGGAAGGAGAAAAGAAGAAAAAGCAGCAGCTTGTCCTAGACCATCTGAACTGCAGAGGCTATTAACCTCATAGTACATAGGCAGCTTAGGTGTTTGCGACTAGATAGCCCCCCAAGACATAGCAAGTAGTGTCCTTAATTAGTTCCGCCCTCTAGTTTCACCTCTACCCCCTGATAAACCCACCGACTGAATCCATGAAAGGATTAACTTCTTGATTGAGCCTTCAGGATCCAATCACTTCCCTAAAGCCCAACAATCCAAAACTACATTCTTAATATCCTGTGTGTGGGACATTTCATATTCAAACCACAGCAAGTGGCGAGAAGACAAGGGTCTGCTGGTTTGGGGACCTCTGAAGAGAGACAAGCAGTAAATACGAAGGCTAAGCAAGAGGCTGGGGGTGTGGCTCAGACTTCGGAGCGCTTGTTCTTTTAGCATTCACAAGGTCCTGGGTTCAGTCCCCATCCAACACTGTATAAACTCTGTGTGGTGGTGCCTGCACATGTGGGAACCCAGTAGTTGGGAGCTGGAGGCAGGAGGATAGAAAATTGAAGGTCAATTTCGGCTACAAGAAATTTGAAGCGAGTCTTGGATTCATGAGATATTTTACAAAATTAAAAAAAAAAAAAACAGGAAAAACAAACAGAAGGAGAAGAAAATCAGGTGTTGCGACTGCTGGTGCATACCTAAAAACCCCAGCCCTCCATTAGCTGAAGTAAGAATAATGTGTAGTTCCAGGCCACCTGGGCTGCACAATAAGACTCTCTCAACGGACCACAAAAGCTACAGAAGGTAACCAGTGACAGGTCAGAGCCATTCAAAATAAGCTGGCTGAGATGAAGGGTATGAACAATGACGAGTAAGTTACACGCAAACTCCAAAGAGTAGGGAGCCCTTGGAGCCTTGAGGGGTGAGGGTAGGGATCGTACTGTCTTCCATCTCTGATGGGAAACACCTGGAGAGCTTTAAGCACAAGCATGCTGGGGTCCTAGTTTTATTTAAAAAGAAAAAAAAAAAAAACAAACAGTATCTTGTTACTGTGAAAGGGCGTTGGGTGGGGAGTGGTGCTTGTCTATAATCCAGCACTCAGGAGATGGAGACAAGAGTACCAGGAGTTCAAGGCCATCGTTGGCTACATGAGACTGTTTCCCAAACAAAACTGGAGGGTCTAGGGATGTAGCTCAGTGGGTAGAGTACTTTCCCAGGATGCAGGAGACCCCGGGTTGAATCCCCACCACTGCATAAAAGGCCTGGTGGCTGCTGCCTATAAGCAGTATTTGGGAGATGAAGGCAAGAGGTTTAGGAGCTTATGAGATCCTTTATCAAAAACAGAAAAATCAAAGGGGGAGCGAGCATTAGGGGAGTGGGATTTTACAGATTGTGAGTGAGCTAGGAATCTGAGTTGAAGTTGTACCGTTGTATACTGACTGAATAGAAGACTTTAGATAGGAGGCAGGGGTCAAGGGTTCTTTTTTGACACGCCCAGTTGGTGAGCCCTCTGGAAATCCAAGTCAGGGTATCAGGTAGCCAGTTGATTATGTTGAGAGTAGTGACGAGGTCAGGGCTGGAAATACAAGTTTTAGTAACATCAGCATTCAGAAGACATTTAATGACAAGGAATGGGATAACTTTGAAGGGTATTGTGGATAGGGTTATGACTCTGGTCAGGAATTTGGGAATGTCTAAGTCATCTCTATGAGAGGGAGTGGCCTGGGAGTCGGCAGAAAGGCAGACCCTCTCGAAGAGCAAAAGAAGTGTTGGTTGGGTGTATGGCTCAGTGTGTAGTATCTGCTTAGAGTCCCCCAGTGAGGGGCTGGGGTGTGGCTCAGGGCTAGAGCACTTGCTAGCACAAAAGAAAGGAGGAAGGGTGGAAAGTACAGAATGTTTTAAAGAAGGAGGAAGTCAGCCATCTGTGCCCAGTGCTGCTGAGAGCTGGAAAAAGATCCGGAAGACTAGAAGGTTTATTAATGTGAACAGGGGTGACAAGCTCAATAAGAGATGACTGCAGTCCAGTTTCAGAGACAGAATCCTTGATCCAGGATTGGGGGGAGGAGTGTGTGGGAAGAAGAGAGAGACAGAATCCAAGCAACTATTATTTTGGTACGAAAATGATTACAGAGCTGAGTGTAGTGGCCTATGCCTGTTATCCCAGAACTAAAGAAACGGAGGCAGGAGGATCACCACAGTTCAAGGCATGCCTGAGCTTCAGAGAGAGATTTTCTTTAAACAATTTAAAAAAAAATTTCAAAGATGGTCAGTGAGATAGCACTTGCTGTCAAGTCTGACAACCTGAGTTCAGTCCCCACCCTGGGACCCACACGGTAGAAGGAAAGAACTGACCCTGCAAGTTGCTTCTGACCTCCACGTATGCACCACACCACACATGCCCCTAGACCTCCGCAAAAGAAATACTTTTTTTTTTTCATTTAAAAATAAAAAGGGAAAGTGACAGAGAAGGAAAACATACAGGCAAGAAGACAGGAAATACACATAGAATTTCCACAGCTACTAAAGCAGATGGGACTGAGAACTATGGGGAGATCCAGGGTCCAGAAGAAGCGGGGAGACCAGCTCAATAGCAGGCAGGAAAGAGAGGCTGGGGAGGCTGTGCTGCCCACCTTCCGGAGCCTGCTGATGACACTGTGTATCTTGCTTAGAGAGCCCATCAAGCCCTAAGCAGATCCAGTGACATTTTCTTCAGTCAGTAACGACAACTCAGTCCTCAGGAATGTCTTCTGAGGACTTGGAGATGCCAGTCCCCTGTCATTTCGGGACTGTGTCTGCCTTGTCACAGAATGGGGGAGAGAAGTAGCGTAGCCAAGTAGAAACAGAGCTAAGCATTGTGGTGGGCTTCAGACATTGAAGAGGGAAAGGCCACATCTCTCCTAGTCTGGGGGAGGGAATTGTGTGCAATGCCACCTCATTCATTCACCCATACCCCCTTCACTCATTCATGTTACCCAATTGCAGTGTTTAAGGCTTCTTTTTGAATACCTGGCCTTGAAATGGATACTGGAGAGGACCATGACCCGTTGGCCCAGTCTGATGGGAGAATCAGATACAATCACCTCCAATGGTAGTATGGATTCCAACCAAAAAGTCCAGAGCAGGGCCAGTAGTGGTAGCATGCCTGTTCTAGGGGTCTGGTCATGGCACTTGATACACCTAGAGGAGCCACCTGGGGAAGGAAGGAGTTGGTGAAAGGTGGGTCCCACCTGGGTGGTCCACAGAGGGGCTGACAGAGGGAGTGAGGGGTTAAGAATTAGGCCCTGCTGCCATGCCACATGGCTGACCCCTGTCTGGGTCTCTGCTCCTGGGGAAGCTGAAACTGTATGAAAGGCCCCCAGGGGGCACCCAGTCTAATAAATCCAATAAGGATAGTCCTCTGCGTCATGTGTCCCAACACCCTAATTCCCGAGAGTCTGTCTTTTCTACTTTCTGGGGGGCTGAGGACTTGAACACTGAAACTGATCTAATGACACTGAAGATGCTGGTCACAAGGCCCTCTTCCAGGCTTTGTAGTATAGGTTCAGACAACTCTAGAAATACAAGCCCTAGCTATCCTTTCTCAGACTCTGGAGCTCCACTCCCCCACTCCCACTCCCACTCCCCTGGCCAGACTGAAGGGTCAGGTTCCAGTCCTTCTTTCAGACCCAGAGTCCAGGCCCCAGCCTCCTCCCTCAGACCTAGGAGTCCAGACCCTAGTCCTTCTCCCTCAGGACCAGAAGCCTCTCCTCCCACATACCTAGGACAGCCCTGAAACCCTAAAACTACATACCCAGGCTCTCCTCCCTCAGACTCTAAGAATCCAGACCAAGCCCACCTCCTCCCATCCCAGAAGCCGGTACTCAAGCCCTCCTTCAGACTCAAGACTCCACCCCGCCCCCACCTCCAGTACTTCTTCCAAGCTTCTGGACCGCAGAATCCAGCAATCCAGCTAGGGAGCTTCCAGCCTGGACTGTCAGGACAGAAACACAAGTTCTCTGTACTTCACTGGCTCTATAAGATCCAGATTTTGGAGTATGGACTTTGCAACCCGGTCCCTGACCCTTGGGGAAACAAATCTCCCTACATTCGGCCTGTTGAAGACCCGGCCCCCAGCCCCTCCTTCCTAGAGGCCTCCCTCCCCCGCCCCTTGTCCCCTTAAAATACCCGGATCCCTATGGCAACAGGCGCCTGCGACAGGTGCGAGTGTTATTTACGGGTCGAGCCCGAAATAGCCGGTGGGGTGAGGGGGTGGGCGGATGGGGCGAGGCAGGGAGCGAGCGCAGCAAGTCCGGAGGGCTGACTGGGTGGAGGCGAGCAAAGCCGGACGCTTCGGAGGCATCGCGGAGCTGGGGCCGGCGCGGCGCAGAGGCAGGAGAGCTCAAGGGACCCGTGCCCGGGAGACCCGGGTGGGAAGCCCAAAGGGAGCGAGGGACCCCGAGCTGAGTCTGGAGCCATCCTGGTCGAGCAGGCCTTGGGAGCCCGGGGGAGGGGGAGCCGAGTGACTGCAGACTGAGAGTCCCTTTCCAAGTCCTGTGTGCCTCAGGGTATTTTGCCTTGGTTTTCTGAGCCAGAGTGTGGACCACAGTGCCTTGATCGGAGCCCTGTCTTGACTACAGGTTTTTCTCCTGGGCCCTCGGAGAGTCCTCCAAGGCTCTTTTTCTGGACCTCACTATGATTCTCAGCCGCCGTGGGAGACCTGGGCTCTTCTCTGAGTAGTCCCTGGCTCACCCATACCCTCCACGAATTCCAGTGGGGTCTCAGATTTGCTGTGAATACTGGAGGCTACCCCTTCCCTCTCTGAGACTCCGAGGGATTTCTAACTTTACCAGTAAAATCCCAATTCTAACTCTTGTATAGCCCAAAAGTGTTCTGATTCCTCCTTTTTCAAATTTTGAGCCCGAAGAAAAACCTAAACTATCTCTCAAACACACGAAAGACCTCAGTTCCCCCTCTTTGGGAAAACTCTGAGGCTTATGGGAGACCCCATCAGCAGCCTTTAGCGATTGGGCAAGTTTTCCCCCTTGGGCTCCTCGCTCAGTGTTTCTCTCGGGCAGGTAAACCTCAGAGTAGACTAACTTTTCTTCTAGGCCTCACCTGTGCCAAGTTCATGTACACAAGCCCTGGTGGCATCCTTAGGCCAAGAATATAGTTTGTTTCTCTTCTTAGGGGTAGAGGTCTCCATTCTTGCATTTGGAACTCAGCTTTTTCTCATTCCCAATCTAGTTGACATTTGAGCCCACTGCTTCCTTTGAAAGTCCAGGTCCTGTCCCCTGCCCCCTTAGGCCCCTCCGCACAGGTCTTTCTGACTCCTTGAAGCTCGCCTGGGCTCCAGACGATCCCATCATCATGATGTGGTCTAATTTCTTCATGCAAGAGGAAGACCGTCGCCGGACGGCTGTGGGCAGGCGTCGTGCCCAAGAACAGCAGAATCTCGGCTTGACTCCGGAGCGAGAGGGCAAGATCAAGCTGGGGTTGCTGGTGGCTATCGTGGGTGCCACTCTGGCTGTGCTGGCTGTGGGCACCGAGTTCTGGGTGGAACTCAATACATACAAGACCAATGGCAGCGCCGTCTGTGAGGCCGCCCATTTGGGGCTGTGGAAGGTGTGCATCAAGCGACTGTGGCAGGCGGACGTGCCCGCGGGCAGGGAGACCTGTGGCCCAGCTGAGCTGCCAGGAGGTGAGAGGCTGTGTTCTGAGCCCAGGCCTGTGTCCCACAGTCAGGGAGAAAGAAACTTTTGTCTGGGGAAACCTTGTTCTAGGAAAAAGGAAGCCCTATCCTCAAGAATGTTTGTGCCCAAATCAACCTGTGCTCACAGAAACTGGAGAGAAAGGGGGTGGAGAGAGTGAGAGATGTTCAGGCATAGCTCATATTAGTATATCCCCTAAAGAAACTGTTTCTTAAAGTTTATCTTCTAGCTATGTATGGCCTGTGCCCCAGACCAGCCTGTACCCCTAGAGACAGCCTGTGCTTCCAGACCCAGCTGGTACCCTCAGAACAGCCTGTATACACCCCCGCCAACCCATATCCCCTAGAACTGCCTGAATTCCCCACCAGACAGCCATGCACCCACAGACAGCCTGTGCCCTTAGCTAGAAGCCTGGAGACATCCCACATTCCCACTCTGTGTGCCTCTGTGGAGACAGACCACCCTACGCCCACCCGGAAGTAAAAAAAAAATCTGTGCTGATTCCCTGTTTTCGGATACAATCAAATGAAGTTCTCACCAGGTGCCTCTCACAGTTCTGGGGGCACTTTGTCCCTCCTTAGAAATGTTTATTTTCTGTCCCTCTCACTTTGACATGGTCGGGGCAAACATTACAGCCCTTCTCCCTTACTCTACAGACACTGCATACACTTCATTACCCTACATGGAGGCTCCTTTGCTCTCAGCTGTGCCTCTCACTCTGACAAAACATGCTATGCCCTTTGCTTAGAGGGATATTCTACACTCCCCTGGGAACTGGATATGTGTTTATTTTACCTCTTTTGACTCAAGAACAATTTTCGACACCAGTCAAACCCAATTTGATGAGATCTTTGTCATGTTGCTCCCCAACATGTACCCAGTACTCTTAGGACCCCTCAAGGAAGGTTCATCCCCTCTGGGCTCTGGATGGATTTCTTTATCCCCTAATCCCTAATTTTTCAGATGTGATATGGAACCCAAAGTAAGATGTTCTAAGCCTTTGATAGCCAAGTGGAATGCCAGACACTGTGGCTTGAACTGACTGTCTGTCCTGATCAGCTATCTTAAACCGTTCCCTTCTGCAGTTTCCCACTCTTTGTAACTTCAATCAAGATGATCCCAAACTTTTGCAAAGTGAGATAACAAAAACAAATATAGGATGCTAGTTGGGCCTAGTGGTACAATTCTGTAACCATAGGTACTCAGGAGGCCGAGGCAGGAGGGTTGTGAGTTCAAGGGCAGCCTGGGATGCAGAGGGAGTGCAGAGACAGCCTGGGCAACTCTGGGAGATCCTCTCTTAAAACCAGAGCTGGGGACGTATCTCAGTAGTAGAGTACCTGCCTAAAATCCCTCAGAGAGTGGCTGAGGTGTGGCTCAGTGGTAGAGCACCTGCCTAGAGCCTCCCATTAAGGGGCTGGGAGTGTGGCTCAGAGCACCTGTCTAGAACCCCCCAGTGAGGGAATTCTAGCTTCGTGATGGATTACCTCCATACCTGTTCTGGGGGGAGGAGGGAAATAAGGAGGAAGAACTCTTAGCTCCCAACCTATGCCTCAGGCTAGCTCTATGGGGTCTGACTCTTAAGTGTCTCTGATCCTAAGAGCTACGCTTCACTGCACACCACTAGTGCTTAAGAAGGTCTCAGTGGCCCTCACCCTTTGGAAGAGATTGTCTGTCCTCTGCCACTTTACTGTGAGCTTCCTTTTCTGTTCCCTCTACTTGTCAGAAGGACTTTACCACTGAGCATGATGGCACACACCAGCACTCAGAAGGCAGGAGTACAAAGCCAGCTTGGTTACACAGTGAGCTGTAGGCCAGCCTAGGCTACATACCCTGTATCAGAACCCCCCCCCCCCACCAAAAGCAAAAAGACCAAGAGGACCTCCCCTTTCTTCCAAGGCCATTACCAGCTCCCTATAATTCTGCATTATCAGAGGATCTATCTTGGGCTCCACTGTCTCAAAGAAATAACTCCCTTTAAAAATTAAAAGACAGCTATTATATCTCTTGGCTGTCAGAGAGAGACTCACCCTGTTGTTCCCCAAGTGAGTTTGCCCTATCCTCTGGGACACATGGACATAAAATCCTGTTGCTAGTAGCCAAACGAGATGCCAGACACCACACCCAGTCCCAGAAGGGACTCCGTAGTTCTCTCATGGGCATAGACTGTATCCTCTACTCAAGTGGCTGCAAAGAGCATCTTTCTTCCACAGGAAGTACCCTTTGCCTCTTAGTGCTGTAGAATAGACTGACTGCTCTGTACACTTGAAGCTGCTCTGGCCTAGAAACTGCAAACCCTTTCCTGAGCTGGTATCGGGCAAGCCCCATACTGTCACTTGACACAGATGTAGCTATTGCCATGTCTCCAGACTGTCTGGCTCCCCTTCCAATGTTCTTTACCCTCTGTGGTTGTGCACCTTTCTTTCTTTCTTTCTTTCTTTCTTTCTTTCTTTCTTTCTTTCTTTCTTTCTTTCTTTCTCTTCCTTCCTTCCTTCCTTCCTGTCTCTCTCTCTCTCTCTCTCTCTCTCTCTCTCTCTCTCTCTCTCTCTCTCTCTCTCTCTCTCTTTCTGTCTGTCTGTCTGTCTGTCTTTCTTTGTATCTCAGAATAAAAGAATAAGTCAGTGTAGAACACACATTAGGAGTCAGGGTGTAGGTAATCAGCAGAGTGCTTGCCCTAAGCCGCATCCCAGCACCACATGAAGCAGACATGGTGGTGCACACCTGTAGTCCTACTTCTTGGGAGATGGAGGCAGGAGTGTCAGAAGTTCAAGGCTACCCTTAGCTTCATAGCAAGTTCAAAGTCAGTTTAGGATAAAGTCTTAGGAAGTTAGAATATTCTGTTTGTTAACTTTAAGCTTTCTCTAAGTTAGCAAAGGTTTTTAGTGACTCTTATATATGTTTACAAAAAGAATATTGCTTGCTTCTGCCAGGTCCTTCTTATCTTATGCTCTGCCTTTAAATGTTTTCTTTTTAAAGACAAAGTCTCACGTAGCCTCTACTAGTTCCACATCTCCCTATTTTAAAAATTATTTCCCAGTGGATGTATGGTGGTACATGCTTTTAGTTCCAGCACTTGGGAAGCAGAAGCTGGAAGATCTCTGTGAATTTGAGGCCAGTTCCAGGACAGCCAGGGCTACATGGGGAGACTCTGTCTCCAAACAAACAAACAAACTAACTAACTAACAAAAAACAAAAACAACAACAAAAAAACCTTTAGCTAATTCAATCCTCTAATGTGTTCGACATTGTATTCATGCACAAATGTTTTGACTTGGAAATATATAGAGAACGTTTGAGTTTATATACATGTGTGTTTTGATTTGAAAAAAAATGTATCATTTGAATTTATGCTATTTTCAATGCGATTTTTCCTGCTCAGCAGTGTGATTTCCAAACCTCTTTCATTTGCTTCATGCTTTTGTGGTTTACGCTGTAAAGATGTCCGTTAGAGTATCTGTCTCAACTGTCTATTGCCCAGGAGATGGACACAAGATTAACGCCTACCCCAGCTCTGTAAGCAGCACCACAGAGAACGGCCATATCTATCTGTAGTCCTATATGTGTTTCTTTTTCTTCTTGGAATCTCCAGAAGTAAAATTATTGTGTCACAGGGCATAGACACACAGACATGTGTCACTTAGTGGTAGAGATATGTTCTGAGGACAGTTCATCTTGAGAATCAAAGTGTGTACTTATGTAGATAGATTGTGATGGCTGCTATGTGACAAAGCCTTGGCTTATTCGGTTTCTACTTTTGAATTATGTGTCTGTGTGGGGACGGTGTGTGCCTGTGTGTTCAGGTATCCACAAAGTCCAGGAAAGGGCATTAAGTTCTCTGGTGCTGCACTACCATTGTAAGCCCCCTCATATGGGTACCAGGACCCTAACTCAGGTCCTCGGCAGGGGTGGTATGTGTGCTCTTAACCACTGAGCCATCTCCCCAGCTGCAAGGTGACATATTCTTATGTCACCCACTGCTGACTGAACCGTTATTGCCTGCTGCACACCTGTACTTCATTTTCTCAGCATGTCAGAGTCCTTCACAAATAGACTAGTGACAGTTTACACTCCCAGCGGCTTCCTCTTATCCCCCCAACGCTTGATACTGCCCTTTCAATATTTGCCCATCTAATTGATCTGAAGTGGCATCTCCCTGCTGGTTCAAGTTGCGTTTCTCTGACTCCTGCTGCAGCAGAGTCTCTCTTCATGTGCTTGTGAACTATCCAGACTTGCCCCCCTGTGAATAACTATTCATATCCTTTGCCCGAGTTCCAATAGGGTTACTTCTCTCCCCCCTAGCTAATCTGCAGGAGCCCTTTGTGTATGTAGCATAGGAGAGGAATCTTTCCTGAGTCTCTTAGCCTCTTGGTACCTGCATCTTGGTGTCCTTTGTTGAATAAAATGATAACTCACTTTCAGTCCACTTGCTCCGCAGACTCTCTTGAAAGAGCCAGGAGAGAGATTATCAACTTATTTAGAGAGGAAGAATCGGAGGACCAGAGAGGTTAATGGTTCCTTTGTGTCAAAAACTTAGGTCAAAGGGCTTGAGGTTAAAACCTCAGTCTCCGGACATCAGTGATGTGGCAAGTGTATTTATACCTCAGTGTCATTTCCCACCTTTGTGCATTTAATTTATTCCACTCTCACAATGTGTGTGTGTGTGTGTGTGTGTGTGTGTGTGTGTGTGTGTGAGAGAGAGAGAGAGAGAGAGAGAGAGAGAGAGAGAGAGAGAGAGGAAAACCCACAGGAGTCTTCTACCATGCGGATTCCAAGGATTGAACTCAGGTTATCAGGCTTAGCAACAAACGTCTTATCGTCTTATATGCTGAACCAGCTTACCGGCCTGATTTTTCTCCTCTCCTCTATGTGTCAGCCATACTAATACTTTATTTTTAGTTCCCTGTTGTGTCTGGGAAATATCCAGCCTTGAGCTTACACAAAACTTCATGTCATCACCTCCTCCTGTTTTTTTTTTCCCTGCACCCCACAGAAGCAAACTGCACCTACTTCAAATTCTTCACCACGGGGGAAAATGCACGTATCTTCCAGAGAACCACCAAGAAAGGTGAGGACATCCCGTTTTGTGACAAGGGAGGGCTGCGGGTAGGATGACTGCTCTGCAGGAGTGACGGACAGCATTGTGCTCAGGATGGGCTCAGCTTCTGTGGATGTCCCGTATTTGGGAGGTGATGGTGGGTTAAGAATGTGGACAACGATCATCAGAGCTTGTGTCTAGCCCACTGGCCATTAACTCTGCCTGTGCTGTGTGGGTTGGGCAAGTCATACTTCCTCTCTGTAGCGAGCATTATAAGGACATTTTGTATGGTAAGCCCAGCACCCAGCACCCAAAGTTTGTTAGCACGGTTCTAGCCCTTGCTATAAGCCAGCAAGGCTTGAACTTCAGCTTCATCATTCAGAAGAGAAAACACATCAGAAATGGTTGAATTACTTTTCTGTTCCCACAAAAGGGCAGAGGCAAGATCCCAACCCAAAGAAGTCTGAATCTACCAAATTGTACGTGAAAAAAGAAAATGTTTACATGTATACACTGGTCCATATGATGGCCTCCAGCCACGTGTGACAGCCTGGTACACAGAAGGTGGCTGGTGTGATGGGAAGACATGCATTTTTAATTTTAACTTAAGTGAACTTAAAATGATGTCTGGTAGATACTACTGTACTCAGTGGTGCAACTCTGAGGACTTTGTCCTTCTTACCATACGTTCGGCTTGAACATCACTCCAGTGCCCCAGTGTCTCCACAAAGAAACTGGAATCATCCCATGTCTCTCATTCTTTGTATTGTTTTAAAATGAGGATTTAATGAGGCAAACATATTAGTCCAGGTGCATACTAGCGCTCCTCATCTTTTGCATTCTTTTCTCGTGTGAGCTGCGTCAGGTCACTGTGTACTTTTGGTAAAATGATATCGACCACCTACTGTGTGCGAGCACCACACCGGGCACTTCTAATCCTGATTGTCCAGAACTTAAGATTGACAGGGGTGTAGGACCTTACCAGGATTTTCCAGCTGGGGAGTAGTTGGGGAGAATCACAACCTAGATGGTTGTAAGATAATGAACCACCTTTTCCTCTGTTCCCTCAACTTCATCATCTGTAATCTAGTGATGACCAAAGGATAAGTAGTAGCTGATTATCCCAGTATCCCTGACCTGGCCTTGTCCCCTTTGTGCTCTAACCTGAGCCAAGGAACTAACTGACCCATCCAGGTCTCCATTCCTGCAACAATGTAACACACTCGCAGGAGGACTTTGAAGTCTTCCATCTTTCTGGTTCTGGTTCTTATGGAGGAGTGCTGTCTATTCTAGTATTCCCATGTTCTCCACCTCTTCCTTGGCTCCTCCTTGCAGAGGTAAACCTGGCAGCTGCCGTGATAGCTGTGCTGGGCCTGACGGCCATGGCCTTGGGCTGCCTCTGTGTCATCATGGTGCTCAGTAAAGGTGCAGAGTTCCTGCTCCGCTTGGGAGCTGCCTGCTTTGGCCTCTCAGGTGAGGGCTGAGTGTGTGGAGGCCAAGGACATTGCATGCTGGGAGGTGAGATCGCTACACACTGCTGCATGCTGGGAGGTGAGATCGCTACACACTGCTGCATGCTGGGAGGTGAGGTCACTACACACTGCTGCATGCTGGGAGGTGAGGTCACTACACACTGCTGCATGCTGGGAGGTGAGGTCACTACACACTGCTGCATGCTGGGAGGTGAGGTCACTACACACTGCTGCATGCTGGGAGGTGAGGTCACTACACACTGCTGCATGCTGGGAGGTGGGATTCCACACACAGTTATGTGCTTAGAGGTGGAAAGACTCTATTGCATGCTGGGAGGTGGATCTCCACACACTGTTGCAGGGAACTCTACCAACTGTTGCATGCTGGAAGTTAGGATCCCCACACACATTTGAGTTTTGAGCCATGGGAACTCCATATAATGTTGCATGCTGGGAAGTAGAATCTCCAAGCATGTTGGAAACGAGAAGAAACCCAAGGGTTCTAGTATATTCAAAGGTGGAAGAATTCCAAGGACTTTTCTGGCAAGGTTTATTTAGACTTAATGCTATTTTAGATTTGGAGCTGTGAGTGCCAAGAATCTTTACACACTGAGAATGGGATCTCCACTATGCTGGGAGGAGAGGAGAGGGCAGTTCAAGGGCTGTGATAGGCTCAAAGATGGAATTCCAAAATCCTGTTGTTGACAGAAGAGTAGACTGTCTTCAGATACTATTTAAATTTGGACATGGGATCACCAAGGATTGCTTCATATCAAGGGGAGGGGGTGATCTCCAGGCACTGTTGCATGCCGGGAGTTGGAGGAAGTTCATGTGAAATCCAAAAGCTAGGAACATTCTAAGCCTGTTGGCACATGACATTTGCATTCTCTCCACACGTTCTTTTAGATCTGGCCTGGAATCTCCAACACTGTTGTATAGTAGTAGGTGCCTCAGGCAGGAATTTAAGCACTATTGCATGCTTGAGGTCAGAGAAGCTCATGGGCTGAGTAGGACTGAAGATGAGAGAATCTCAAGCCATTCAGAAGGTGTGTTAGGGTTTTACTGCTGTGAAGAATGACCAAGGCAACTCTTATAAAGAAAACATTTAATTCAAAGGTTCAATCCATTATCATCATGGCAGGGAGGATGGCAGCTTCCAGTGCTGGAGAAGACAAGAAGTCTACATCTTGATCTGAAGGCAGCAAGGAGGAGAGTTTTCCCTGCACTGGACAGAGCCTGAGCATAGGAGAGTTCAAAGCCCGCCCCCACAGTGACACACTTCCTCTAACAAGGCCACATTTCCTCCATGAAGGTCACATCTTCTAAAAATACAACTCCCAATGACTAAGTATTTAGACTCATGAACCTGAGGCTAGACCTATTCACACCATCACGGAAGGTTTCTAGTCTTTGAGTTTTGGACTTGGAGTTTGCAGGTATTGTGTTGTATTCTTGCAGGTGAGGAAGCAGGGGGAAAAAATGCCACATCTTGTGAAATGTAGACCTCAGTAATAACAAAGACTTCAGGTTAGTTTACATCTAGCTCAAAGAATTACAGCGAGCAGACTAGCTAAAGCTCACCAATTTTTATTATTTACAATTTTTATTTTGTGTGTATTGGTGGTTTTGCCTGCATGTGTGTCTGTGTGAGGGTGTTAGATCTTGGAGTGTTTATGATGGGATTTGAACCCTGGTTCTCTGGAAGATTAGCCAGTATACTTAATGGCTGAGCCATCTCTCCAGACCCATTTGTTTGTTTGTTTCTATGAATTTTTTTTGCATGTATGTCCATTCACCATGAATTTGCATGGTGCCTGAGGAGTTCAGAAAAGACATTGGATTCCCAGGAACTGAAGTTTCAGACAGTTCTGAGCTGCCATGTGAGTGCTGGGAACCTAGCCTGAGTTTTCTGCACGAGCAAGAGCTCTTATCCACAAAGCCGCCTCTACAGCCCCAAAGGTTATGAGTTACCATTTTGTCGATAAGAGTACTGGGGTTCAGAAAAGTCAAGTGACTAATGGCAGCAGTGGGACTTTTTAAATTTGTTCACAGATTTACAGTCATGCATATACACACAAACACATATCCATGTGATACTCTGCTAATATCCCCACCCCATGCATATATCTTCCCTTGTCCCTCTCCTGGTAAAAACCCTTCTTTCCAACAAATCCTCCTTCTACATTTATGGCTGTTTTTGTTTCTTGCTGCATTTAATTAGGGTTGCCTGAGTGAGTAAAAAGTTATTATTATTATTTTTAAGATTTAATTATTTTACTCTAACTGTCTTCAGACACACCAGAAGAGGGCATTGGATCCCATTACAGATGGTTATGAGCCATTATGTGGTTGCTGGGAATTGAACTCAGGACCTCTGGAAGAGCAGTCAGTGCTCCTAACCGCTGAGCCATCTCTCTAGCTCCGAGGGTTATTTATTCAACCAAAGGCAACTCACCAGTGGCAACAACATCACTGAGGAACGTATCTCTCCTTGGCCAGAAATCATTAATTGTCTGTATGTCCCCATTCCATGATGCATTGTTGGTGGACCAGTCTCCAGCATGTCTTGTGCAGGTAGTCACCCAGAGACAAGGGTTGATGCTAAGCTTTCTTGACCTCTTTTTCACTTCAGCATCATTGAATTTTGGGACCTTTGTTCCTGTGAGGTCTTTGTAGGGTTAGAATGAATGCTTAACTGGACTCCATGTGTTTTATGCTCTACCTCGGGTGCTAGGTGTGCTCTCAATCATGGTGTGTCATTAGGAAATTCCTTTTGTCATCTAGTGCTTCATTGTTGAGCCAGATGCAGTGATTAGAAAAACTATTAGTTATTTAAACTTTGCTTCTTTATTCCTTGTGTGCTTGTAAGCACTTGCTGTGTCTAGGAGACACTAGAGACACAAGACTTAAGTCAAATAAGATGCCATATCTGCTATCAAGTGCTCTTCACTCTGGCTGGTAATGACTAATAATTGCATGTATAACAATTCAGCTACTATTATGATGAGGGTGGATATGAACACCACACTGTCATGGGAGTGCATGGCAAAGAAACTCCCCAAGAAGGTGACATTTAAGCTGATTCTCAAAGGATGGTAGTTGTCTGGAGTATGGTAAGGACAGTCGAAGTGGCAATGGGTGATGTCAGGATGGTGATGTGTCAGTGTTGGTAATGATGGTGGTGCTGGGAGTGATGATGTGGGTAGTGATGGTGATATGGTGATTATGATAGAATTGATGGTGACGGAGATGGTGGAAGGTGGTGATTATGATGGGGTTGATGGTAATGATGCTGTGGTGGTGGTGGTAGGTAATGATAACAGTGATTGAGATGATTGTGATGACAGTAAAAGTGATGACAGTGGTGACAGTGATTATAGTGTAGTGATGGTTGGGATGGAAACCCTGGTGTCCATAGGTTGTGATGACAATGGTGATGATAATGGTGGTGACTCTGGAGATGACGACGGTGGTAGATGTTAGTGCCTATGTGGTAGCTGTGATGTTGATGGTGTCATTGCATCATTAGTGATGATGTAATAATAGATGTTGTCACCTCAGGGTTTCTATTGCTGTGATGAACACCATGTCCATGGGGAGGAAAGGTTTCTTCTATCTCGTGTTTCTAAGTAACAGTCCATTACTAAGGAAAGTCAAAGCAGGAACTGAAGCAGAGCAGGAACTAAGAGACAGGAACTGATGTCAAGGCCATGGAAGAAGACTATTCTCTGGCTTGCTCTCCTTGGCTTGCTCAGCCTACTTTTAAAATTTTTTTTACCCTGGAACACTGATTTCCAAAGCAGCTGCCAGATTTTACGTTCATGCCAACAGTGAACATGGTTTCCCAATCCCCACGTCCTTGCCTATATTTGTTGTCATTTATTTTCTTATATCCATAACTGACCTAGACTCTATAAGCCCCCAGGCTGGCCTTGTTAAGGCAATCTTGCCTTAGTAATGGGATTATAGGCATGCACAATCATTCCTGATTCTCTCTACTCAAAATTTTTGGAGGTGCTAGAGAGATTGCTCAATAATTAAAAGCATTTGAAAATAACTGCCTGAAACTCCAATCCAGAAGATCTGCTGCCCTCTTCTGGCTACTGTGAGGATTACACTCACATCACACACACACACACACACACACACACACACACACACACACACATTTAATTTATTTCTTCCTGCCACATATCACATTCTGAAATACTTTTTCCTCCTCCTGTATTTGTTTCAGAAGGTGCAGCATGGCAACCACCAGGTCAGTGGTGTCTAGTATGTATTCTCTGCTAGAAGTGTCTAATGATTTCTCTGAAGTGACTTTTAAAATACTGGAGAAAAGCTATCTAGGTATTGTGACACATACATATAGTCCTAATGCCCAGAATGTTAAAGAAAGAGAATTGTGAGCTGGAGAACAGCCCGAGCTACATAGCAAGACTCTGTCTCAAACCAAGAAACAAACAATTCCTTTAAAAATAACAATGATTACCGCTGGAGAGATGTCTCAGTGGTTAAGAACACTGGCTGCTTTTCTAGAGGACTCTGGTTCTATTCCTCACAGCGATCTAACTCCAGGCCCAGGGGATCCTCTGTGGGATCTGCCTCACAAGACCTAAAAATACTTTTAAAAAAGTGGAAAGTAATTGGGAAAGGCACCTGACATTGACCTCTGGCCTTCACACACACACACACACACACACACACACACACACACACACACACACACACACGGTGTGGGGAGGTCGCCAGAGAGAAAGAGAGAGAGAAAGGGAGGGAGGGAAGGAGGGAGGGAGAGGAAAGGAGAGAGAGAGAGAGAGAGAGAGAGAAAGGTTGAAAGGTTTGCATGTTAAGTACAGACGTAATATTTCCAACCCCCGATTTCTGGTTGTTGTAAGATGACTGTTGAATGACTGAGGAAAGACTGAGCGGACCCTCAGTTCCCCATGGTTGATAAAGGAATGAAGGATGACAGTCTCAAACCTGGACTGGAGCTAAGAGCCTCACTCTCTTCTTCCTGCACAGGCCTGCTGTTCTTTGTCAGCCTGGAAGTGTTCCGGCATTCCGTTAGAGCCCTGCTGAGGGGAGTCAACCCTGAGAGCCCTCCAGCTCCACGCCTGGCCTATGAGTATTCCTGGTCCCTAGGCTGTGGTGTGGGCGCTGGTCTAATCCTGCTGCTGGGGGGAGTCTGTTTCCTCCTGCTCACCATGCCTTCCTGGCCCTGGAGGTCACTGTGCCCCAAGCGGGGTGGCCCGACTGTCTAGAGCTCTGGCCTGCTTTGTGAAGTCTGCCAACCCTGCCTCAGTTTCCAGCTTTCTCCTCAAGACTTTTCATCTCTCTTCTAGAGAAACTGTTTTTCCCACTCTGGGGGGCCCATTTCACAAATGTCTTGGTCCTTCATCTTCTCTCTGTAAATAGTGCTTTTTGGGGGTGTGGGGAATGCCTCAGTAAGTAAAGCGCTTGCTGAGCAAGCTTGGGGACTTGAGGTCTGAGTCCCCAGAACCCACTTTGATAGCCAGCGCAGCAGTACATGTCTGTAATTCCAATGTTGGGAAGGCAGAGATTAGAGGAACGGACCCTGGAGCTCACTGTCCGGCCAGCCTAGCCAATTAACGAGGTCAGGTTCAGTGAGAAACTCTGTCTCAAAAAATAAGGCAGAAACAACAGAGGAAGATGCCTGATGCTAAACCCTGACCTTCGCGTGTGCGCACACTTGCACGTACACACACACACACACACACACACACACACACACACACTTTTTTTTTCTTGGTAGATGAATTTGGGTTACTTGAGGTAGGATGGGAAGAGGCCATATACAGATGGGCCTCCCTGGGGAACTGTCTAAGGACCCGATGGAGAGATGGGCGTGAGCTGTGAAAGGGCTAGGGTCCCAGAAGAATTTGGGAGCTTTCTTTGTCCAAGTCTGTGCTGATCCACTCAAGGGAGAGATGTCCTACAATTGCCTGGTGGGAGAGGGAAGAGCCAGGGTCCGGCTTCATTGTCATCTGACTTGGGATTAAAGGTTTGAAGATGTGACAGAGCTCTCAATTCAGAGCCTGTCTGTGCTGGAGCTGTGCTTTCTAAGGTGGAGCAAGGAAGCCCAGTCCTCTCCACTCACCGGCCACTGTCTGTCCTGAGTCACTTGTTCATGTGCCCCCAAAGGTGGCAGCCAAGGACTCGGAAAGAGTAAATGGTTCGGAACACAGACATCATCACAGTCTCAATCTTGTTCCTCCCTAAAAGTACATGCACCAGGAACTCGCAGACTCCCAACATAACCTTGTTTGGTTACAGTTTGGTGTGTGTGTGTGTGCGCGCGCGCATGTGCGCGCGTGTGCACACGTTTGCATTCATATTCGCTGTATAAAAAGTCAGGTTTCGTACAACTCTTTTTTTAGATTTATTGATCTTTATTTTAATGTATGACTATTTTGACTGCATGTCTGTGCACCTCTTGCATGCTCGGTGCCATCAGAGTTCAGAAGAGGGTGTCACAGCCCCTGGAACTACTGCCATGCGAGTGGGAATCAAACCCGGGTCCTCTGCAAGAGTAACAAGTTATCTTTTTTAAAAAACAATTATTTATTTTATGTATATGAGTGTTCTATCTGCATATACATCTGTGTGTCTGAAGAGGTCATCGGATCCCATTACAGATGGTTATGAGCCACCATGTGTTTGCTGGGAATTGAACTCAGGACCTCTGGAAGAACAGCCATGCTCTTAACCTCTGAGCCATCTCTCCAGCCCCATAACGAGCTCTCTTAACTGCTGAGCCATATCTCCAATCCCTCATATGACATTTTATACAAATATATTTGAACCACATAATCTTCCAGACCCCATCTTTATACCCAGTCCCAAGTAGTCTGTCTTCTGCTTTATTTTATTTTTAAAATTTGAGACAGAGTCTCACTATGTAGCCGGGTTAATATCCTGAGTACGAGGATTACAGGTATGTCCTACCCCATCCAGCTCCGAAGATGGTTTTGTTATTTGTTTTGGGACAGGATATTGCTTTGAAGTCATGCCTCGCCTAAAACTTATGTAGCCAAGGCTGGTTGCACACTTGGAGTGATCCTCCTGCCTCAGTGATGTGTGTGGTTCAAGAGACACAGAACCACACACACATGGTTACAGAGATAATCACATCAAAGAAAGGTCTCCAGGATTGGTGCTAATTCAGTCCCACTCGTGAAAAGGAGAGATTGGTACACAGAGACGGTTACTCATAAGAGGGAAGACAGCATGGAGGGACACAGGAACACAGCCATCTGTACACTGAAGAGAAAGCCCCTTGGTGGATCCCAGCCTCAAGCCTCAGCAGGAAGGAACGGGGATGCTCAACCTGTATTTTATACTTAAAACATCCAGAACCATAAGGCGACAGGTTTGTTGTCCAAGCACCTGGCAGTGATTTGTGACAACATCCCCAGCAGGTGAATCCAGACTTTGGCACCCAAGAATGTGGTTGTTTCTAGAATAGAAACTGAAAACTGTGAAGAGGAGGGGCCATCAAGACAGCTTAGAGGGTAAAGGCACTTGCTGCTAAGGCTGAGGACCCTAGTTCTATCTTCAGGACCCACATGATGGAAGGAGAGGACCGGCTTCAGAAAGTTGCCCTCTGACCTCCACATGTGCACCCTGAGTTGAGCACACACGCACGCAAATATGTTCCCTGACCTAGATACATGCACTATGACATGTGCACAACTGTACACAACTAAAATGTAATTAAACATGTGAAGGTAGAGAATCAGTAAAGTGCTTACCATACAAGCATGAGGACCAGAGTTGGAAATATCCAGCACCCATGTGCAAAAGCTGGGCTTGGTGGTCCAGGTCTGTAATCCCAGCACTGGGGAGGCAGAGCCGGGAGGCTCCCCGGGTCTTGCTCTTCAGGTAGTCTAGCCTCTTCATGAACCACATATGAAGGGTACTGTCTCAAAAACATAGAGCATCTGAGTAGTGATGCCTGAGGCTGACATCTGGCTTCGGCAAATGCACACACAAGCAAGTATCCTCACGCACACATCCATATGCATTCTATATGCAGGTACCGCAGTATTTGAGATTTGTGAAAGGCAGCTGCATCTTGCTGGGGACATGAAGGGGACGTGAGGATTTTTTTCTTATATTATTTTTATAAAAAGTATCTTTTATTCTGTAGCAATTTAATACATATAAGCGTTGCATGTCAATCATATCTACCCACTCCCACAAGGCACCCCAACACATATCCATATCTCTTCATACCCTACCCCCACCCTGCTAACCGATCGAGTCCAGTTAGTGCTTCCTGCTGGAGTGCTGAGTGATCTTTTTGCCTTGATCTGGGGCAGGCGACTCTAGCTGCTGTGAGTTTGTGAGGACGGCGTCCTGAGCACAGCACTCCCTCTGTCCTCCTGCTCTTAACACCATTTCTGCTCTCTCATCCAAAATGCTCTCAAAGCCACCAGGAAGTGAGGGGTCAGATCTGGAGCCTCTCAGCAAGAAGACCCAACTTCATCTCTTAGTTCCCGGCGCACACAGCATTATGTGCCGGGCCCTGGTCCAAGTGTTTTATATCACGCACTACAAGCCCCATGCTCTGCTGTTGAGGGCTCAATTGAAGCACAACCCATCTGAGGACTTGACTGTGGCCCTTCTCAAAGCTGTACAGCTACTATGCGAAGAAGGTAGAAATCCAGCTCAGGCCCTTCACACCACACTCCTGTCTGCTACAAAGTACAGAATTACAAGAAAAGCAAGAACGCTAAGCTCGAAACTCAGGGATGCCAATTGTGGTACTACCCACCTCTAATCCCAGCACTTCAGAGGCAGGAGCAAGCAAATCTCTGTGAGTTCTAGGACAACCAGAACTATTTATGATTCCCTGTCTCAAAAATTATAACAAGAAACCTCCTTAGGCATTAGAGTCCTTAGAAATAAAGTCCTCATGCCATCGCCCATAAATTCATCATTAGTTGTGATGATTCTTTTTTAAAAAATTTATTTATTTTATGTATATGAGTACACTGTAGCTGTCTTCAGACACACCAGAAGAAGGCATCGGATCCCATTACAGGTGGTTGTGAGCCACCATGTGGTTGCTGGGAATTGAATTGAACTCAGGGTGCTAGGATTCAAGCCCAGGTCCTCTGCAAGAACAGTCAGTGCTCTTAGCTGCTGAGCCATTTCTTCAGCCCTGGTTGTGATGATTCTTACAATCCTATCATAATTGTGAGGAAAACACCAAGCAAAACCTAACTGAGGCATTTAGTCAAAACCATGCCTGAGCATTTGGTCAGAAATAAGCAAAGGACACTGAGAGTGGAGGGCTGGAGAATCCCAGACCTTCAGTAACTAGCAGTGGAATATCTGTGGTGGCAAAGGGTGGTGACTCTGAATGGCAACATATGCCGGTGACAATGCGGGTGGGGTGGGGGAAGTGAGCCCTTATTCACTGTTGTACACACTGTGGAAGTCAGGTGGAGGTTTCTTAAAAGACTAAAAATAGAACTACTGTGTTATAGAATTACCCAGCTGTACCACCCTTAGGCATAGGACCAAAAGACCTGTGCCCTACCACATCCCTGTCCATTGCCAGTCCTGTTCACACTAACTAGGAAATGGAGCTCGGATGCACATCACAAGTGGATAATGAAATCCTGGTACCGGGGCAGGAGAGACTGGCTCAGCAGTTAAACACTTGCTGCACAAGTTTGAGGGTCAGCCTTTGGAGTCCCCCAGATCCCACAGAAATGCCAGGTGGGGTGGGCCAACCAGAACGATCGTGAAGACGTGTGTAATGAGGAAACCCATTCCTCTGTGTGCTAATTTTAAAGAGGGGAAAAGTCTAGGATGGAGAGATGGCTCAGTGGTTAAAAGCATGTGCGTGGGGCTGGAGAGATGACTTGTTGGTTAAGATTACTGGCTGCTCTTTCAGAGGACCTGGGTTTAAATCCCAGCAACCATTGGGTGGCTCAAAACTATCTGTAACTTCAGTTCCAGAGTATCTGGTCTCTTTTGACCATGGGTGCCAAGCGTACATGTGCACATATATACATGCAGGCGAAACATACACATAAGATAGTAAAAGGTTTTTTTTTTTTTTTTAAAGCATATATGTGCAGAGTGACAGAACTCAGTTCCCAGAATGCACCTTAAACAGCTCCAGCTCCAGGGACTCCAACATCCTCTTCTGGTCTCCTTAGTCACTCATTCATACATTCATGCATACATACATACATACATACATACATACACACACACACACATACACACACAACACACACACACAAATATAAAAATAGAGCTAAAACTCTTAATAAAAGGAGGCTGGGGATGATAATGCACACTTTAATCCCAACACTTGCAAGGCAGATGTTAGTGGATCTCTGTGAGTTTGAGTCTATCCTGGTCTAAACGGTTCTAGATGGACCAGGGCTACATAGTGGGACTCTGTCTCAAAAACAAGTCAAAATAAACATCATCCAGTCAAACAAAACTCTTTAAAAAGAAAGGAAATTAAAAGTTCGTTTTAAAGTGTAGCCCCTCCACATAGCTGGAAGAACTTGGTTAAATTATGTGAGTCTTCATTTCATCATCTTAAGGGACAGCTCATGGGTTCAGCACAGCACTGGCTTCCCCTGGGCCGTTTCGAGGAGCAAATGCGGTAATAATCCCTGTAAAGCTGTTTGAAGGCCTCCTGGCACCAGATCATAGCTGCATCTGCCTCTGCAGCTATTATTGTTTATCAAGCGGCACTTCAGGCCTGGCATACAGTAGAGACTGAAGACAGACCCCTGAGGAGCTGACAGTCTGCCCATGGAAACAGATATTAATCCCACCATCATGCTAATGGCCATGCAATTATAAACTGAGATAAGTGCTAAGAAAGGTCACCAACCATTTCCTTTTCTCTTTGAGGTTTGTGCCTTGCCAGCTCAGACGATCCCAGAGAGCTGTGTAACTGTGGGGCTTAGCAGGGTGAAAGGGCCTCTGGTTTGGGGAAATGGTTCTGCCTTGTGGAATCTCCACCTGGAGCACATGCATGTCTGAGTCAGAGGATAACATCAGGTAGCTATTTCCTTCCATCATTCTCTACCGTATTTCCTGTAAGAAAAGGGCTCTCATTAAACTGAAAGCTGACTGTTTTGGCTAGACTGGATGGCCTGCCTCTCTCTGTTCTCCACCACTAGGGCTATAAGCACCCATAAGCATCTCCAGCTTTTAAATAGGGACTGAGAATCTAAGGCATACCTTCATGCTTACACAGCCAGCATTCTTACCCAATGAGCCATCTCCCAGCCCCCAAATTTCCTTCCTACAGGTCAAGACAAGGAAAGGACTGCCCTGGGATATGACAACCAAGAGCTTGCAACCTTCCTCCAGGCCTCCTCAACCATGAGAAGTAGGCAACTTTTTTGTCATTGTGAGAAGATAGTTGATAACAGATGATCAACTTAAAGCCAGTGTGGAGGTAGACACCTGTCATCTCATAACTTGGGAGGCTGAGGCAAAAGGACCTTCCAGGACTGCAAGACCTTGACTCAGGAAACATGTAGCTTAGCAGTAGGACTCTAATGTACACTGGGAGGAGGGTGTGTGTGGCTCAGCAGGAAAAGCGTTTGCCTAGGATTCACAAGTGAGGGGCTGGGAGCATGGTAGTAGTAGTGGTAGTTACTTACACGCCATGTGTAAGACCTTGGGTTTCAGCCTTAGCACCACTAGATAGATAGATAGATAGATAGATAGATAGATAGATAGATAGATAGATAGATAGATAGAGTAGATTAGATGGATAGATAGATGGATGTTAGATAGATAGAGATGGTGTAACTGTTTGAATATGCTTGACCCAGGGAGTGGGACAATTAGGAGGTGTGGCCTTGGTGGAGGAAGTGTGTCATGGACGTGGGCCTTAAAACCCCACTTCTAGCTGCCTGGAAGCCAGTCTTTTATCAGCCTTCAGATGAAGATGTAGAACTCTCAGTTCCTCCTGCACCATGCCTGCCTGGATGCTGCCATGCTCCTGCCTTGATGATACTGGACTGAACCTCTGAATCTGTAAGCCAGCCCCAATGAAATGTTGTTCTTATAAGAGTTGCCTTGGTGTCTGTTCATAGCAGTAAAACCCTAAGACAGATGGATAGATAGATAAAATGATATATAGATAGATGGATGGAGAGATGAGGAAGAAATTAAAGGAGACCTGTGCAAAACTTAAAAGGGCCAATGTTTTATTTTGGCTTACAATTTCAGGTTTCAGCCCACGGCCAGCTGGCCCTGTGATTTTGGGTTTGTTGCTGTGGTAGAGGAAGCCTGCACACCCCATGGCCACAGAACGCAACAAGGTGGGCCCTGACATCACCGTAAAGGACATGCCTCATGATTTTATTCCCTTCTTCTAGGCCTTGCCAGTTTGTCAAAATGAGCTAGCCAGGGAGTCCCCAGAAACCCATCTGTCTGCCTCTTCAGCATGCTGGAATAAAAGCACACAATACTGTGCCCTAACATTGCCTACCACTGTTTTTATGTGGGTGTAGGGCACTGAACTCAGGTTCTAATGCTTGTGTAGCAAGCACTTTACCCACTGAGCCATCTGCTCTTGCCCTGGCATCTGTACTCTCTGCTCCTCTGAGTTTGCAGGCAGCTGCTTTTTGTGTTTCTTTTCATCTTGTAATCTGTCTGTCTGGGTCGACTCTGCCCTTTTAGTGCTTGTGGGTCTTACTCTAAGGGCTTGTGAGATGTCTCTGTGATACGTAAGCTCATGCCTGGGCTTGTGTTCCAGGGAAATATGAAAAGGCATGTCTAACATTTGAAAAGCAGAGACTTTATCAATGTCTCTGCAAAGCAAAGACAGAAAAAGCAAAGAAGAGAAGTAGTGGAGCTTGTGCTGAGGAAAAAGGAGGAACGGCCCTGACGCCATGCAAAAGCCACGCCCTCACTTCCTAGCTGATTGATCTTGCTCAAGTTGTTGAATCTCTGTCTCAGTTTTGTCCTCTGTCTGTGTCCAATTATCCCTCACTCTGGATAATAGTATTGTCTACTTTATAGGATTCTTGGCAGGGCGAGTGAGTACATTTTTTAAATGAAGCCCCTCATATCATATATACCTAATAAATGTTACCTGGCTGGGCAGTTGGTGGCACACTCCTTTAATCCCAGCCCTCAGGAGGCAGAAGCAGGTGGATCTCTATGAGTTCAAGCCTAGCCTGATCTACAGAGTGAGTTCCAGGACAGCCAAGGTTACAAAGAAAATCCATGTCTCAAAAAATTATTATAAATAAAATATAATTTTATATTATATATTAGTATATTAAATATATAAATAAAATATAAAATTATAAATACAATAACACTACCTTTTGATTGTGGTTGTAGTACACAGAGCTGAATACAGTTGATAAAGTGGTGGCTATATTTGTGTTATGGTTTTTCTTTTTTTTCTTTTTTTTTTTTTGGTTTTTGGAGACAGGATTTCTCTGTGTAGCCCTGGCTGTCCTGGAACTCACTCTGTAGACCAGGCTGGCCTTGAACTCAGAAATCCTCCTGCCTCTGCCTCCCAAGTGCTGGGATTAAAGGCGTGCGCCACCACTGCCCAGCCATGGTTTTTCATTTAACCGTTCTGTCTTCACTTTGGCCTTTGAGGATTTTGAATTTGGTCAAGTCTAGACAGAGTTCCAGGGCTTTCCAATGAGAGTATGGACTGGAGCAGCGGATTGCCTGGCAACAGATGTGTTAGGACACACAGTACCAATCCCCTGTGTGGGGCTGGACCCAGAGAGGAAACAGGAGGAAATGAGGGATGCTCAGATCTTCACTCTTGAGAATTCCTCATTCCTGCTCCCCAGATCCTCCAAACTCAGCCTTCTGCCAACCCTCTCCCTCCCTCCCTCCTCTCCCTCCCTCCCTCCTCTCCCTCCCTCCCTCCTCTCCCTCCCTCCCTCCTCTTTCACAGTCCCTCCTCCTTTACTTATTCTAAAAATACATACACCGACACACGCGTGTATTTGCAGTTCTGAAATATTTTGTTGGTTTTCCAATTTACATTTTTATTTATTTAACTATTTTCTTTTGGTAGGGGGAGGGGTGGCGCACATGTACCATGACGTGCATATGGGGTGGAGGGGTGGGGTCCCACTTAGGAGGAGGCAGTGTGTTTTGGGGATTGGACTCAGGTCATTGGGTTTGGTAGGAAGTTTTCTCTAGGCCCTGAGCAACCCTGTTGTTTTGGAGACAGAGCCTCGTGTAGCCTAGGCTTGAACTCACTACATGGCTGAGGATGATCTTGAACTCCTGATCTTCCTGTTTCTGCCTCCAGAATGCTGGGATTAGAAGTTTCTGCACAACACAATGTATATGTGGTGCTGAACTTTTTGTAAGCTAGACAAGTGCTCTCTATCCCACCTTTTTTTTTTCCTGAAAGCATAATTTAAGCGGGCATCTTGTACTTTCATGTTAAGTCTGGTCATTCGATTTGGAAAGGCTCCCTGCATCTGCTGCACCGACACCGGAATGCTACAGTGGGAGAAGATGAATGCAGAGAGGTCGCATAGAAAAGATTCAGAGGGGCTGAAGAGATGGCTCAATGGTTAGGGGCACTCACTGTTCATCCAGAGGACTCGGGTTCAAATCCCAGCACCCACATGGCAGCTCAGAACCGTTTGTAACTCCAAGATCTGACACTCTCACATAGACACGCATGCAGGCAAAGCACCAATGGACATAAAATAAGGGTAAATACTTAAGAAGAAAAAAGGAAAGACTTAGAGTTGGAGCCAGACATAATGGTTCATGCCTTTAATGAGAACACTCAGGAGACAGACGCAGGTGGACCTCTGAGTTCAAGGCCAGCCTGGTCTACAGAGTGAGTTCCAGGACAACCAGACCTTTACACTGAAACAATTCAAGGTGCAGCAGAGCCCCTGGCCTCCTCCTGGCCCCTCCTCTTGCCTTCACAAAGTTGCATTGTTTCCTTTATGTCTCTGGGTGTAGAAGTAAGAGTCTAGCAGGGTCTAACAGCGTCAGTTCTAGAAATGACTCATCGTTTAGTGTGCAGGAGAAAACAAGAGATGCTAAAATGTGAGGTGTGAGAAGCCACAGGATATGGGCACAGAGGAAGGCGTTGGTCTCTCTCATCAGTGCTTTTAAAAATTATAATTATTATTGAGTCTGGGGCCTAGAGAGATAGCTCAGTGGTTAAGAGCACAGGCTGCTCGTCCAGAGGGCCAGCTTTCCATTCCCAGCACTTACACAGTCGCTCACAACTAGCTGTCATTCCTGTTTCAGGGCATCCAACACCCTCATCTGGACTCCATGGACACTGAATACACAAACATGCTGCCCAGATGTACAGGCAGGCAAAACATCCATACACATAAAATTATTATTACATTTTAGTGTGTGTGTGTGTGTGTGTGTGTGTGTGTGTGTGTGTGTGTGTGTGTGCTCACGCGTGCTCTAAGAGTTGATTCTCTTCTACCAGCTTCTACCTTCTACCATATGGGCTCCGGATGAACTCAGGCGGTCAGCAGGCTTGTCAGCAATAACCCATAGATTTTAATAATAATCAATAGCCCGTTTTATTGTCCCATTTTTCAGTGTTTTGAAGGCACGTTGAATTCCATTTTCACTTAAAGATGCAAGCACCAACCTGAGATGCATCAGAAGATGAACGTCAGCCACATAGCACGAGGATCTGAGTTCAGTTCCCAGCGCTCACATTTTAAAATCCTGGATTAATGATCTGAGGAGGTAGCTCAGTGGTAAAGTACTCACTGCATAAGCGTGAGCACTGGAGGTTGAGTCCTCAGCAGCAAGAAAATATCAGGTGGACCTGGTGGAGCCTGTAATGCCAGTGCTTCCAAGGAAATGCCACAGGTGGTTTCCGGAGCAAGCTGTCTAGCTCATTCCAGTGAGCTCTGTACTCGATTGAGAGACCCTGACTCGAGCTCTGTACTCGATTGAGAGGCCCTGACTCGAGCTCTGTACTCGATTGAGAGACCCTGACTCAACAGATAAAGTGAAGAGCATTAGAGAGGACTCTTGATGTCAATCTTGGGCCTCCACGAGCATAAACACGTGCACACTCATTTGTGTACATGCACACGCATGTAAAGATGGGGGGGAGGGGAGAAAGAAATATAAGTTTAAGACTTTTGACTGTTTATGAATTTGAGGTACAATCTTTTTTTTGGGGGCGGGGGGAGGAATTTGAGACAGGGCTTCTCTGGGTAGCCCTCGCAGGTTTTTGAACTCACTCTGTAGATCAGACTGGCCTGGAATTCACAGAGATCTACCCACCTCTGCCTCCCAAGTGCTTGAATTAAAGGTGTGTATCATCACTGCTCCATATGCGGTACGATTTTCAGTACTTATAAACACTCAATAATGTCTCCACTCTACTTGGCTTCTGTTTGTTTTCTTTTAGGCTGGCCTCAAACACCCCATGCAGCTAACTGCTCATCCTCCTGCTACCGTCTCCCAAGTGATTGGATTAGAAGCATGCACCACCATTTCTCTGGTGTAAGCAATGCCGGGGATTGGAACCAGGGCACTGTATATGCTAGGCAACCACTCCATTTACACTGAGCCACACGGGCCACGTTTTGCCTAACCATTCATCTATACACAGGCATTTGGGTTGCTTCAGCCTCTTGGTTAATGTAAAAACTTATGCTTCAAACATGAATGCATATTTGTTTGAGCACTAGCAAGATGGCTCTGGATCAAAGTTACTGGTCAAGCCTGACCACCTGAGCTCAATTCCAGGGATCCACGTCATTACCAGAGAACCTATTCCCGTAAGTTGTCCTCTGACCTCCATCCACTCAGATGACATGGCGAGCACACACCCACAAGAACGCACACACCAGTGAATAAATGCAATTAAAAGTGGAAATATCTGAATCCTGATGTCGATTATTTTGGGTCTTCACTCAGACTTTGAACTGTTGAATCATGTGGTATGTCTATTTTGGGTTAGAATTTGAAGCATGAACTTCCACTGACTCAGTCAGTGACTCACACAGAGGAAAGCCCAGTGGGGAGTAGCTTTTCAGGGCCTGAGGTTGGCTACCATGGAGAGCAATGCATTGTATTCTCTAAATTGAGAAGAGTAGATTTGAAGTGTGCTCCTCACAAGAAAATGACGAATAGGTGAGGTTTTCCATACTCATCAGCTTGATTTAGTCATCCCCAAAATGTCAAGTATTTCAAAATGTCATGTTATGCACCATACAGTTTTTACTTGTCAATTAAAAATCAGCTGACTAAAGTTGAGTATGGAGTATGCACCAGAAATTCCATCACTGGGGAGCAGAGGAAAGAGGACTGCATGGGGCAAGCCTGGTCTACATAGTGAGTTCTGGGCTGGAGCTACATCGCAAGATCTTGACTCACTGTCTCAAAATAGATAAATGATGGCAGATGATTGGTAGACGAATAGATAGGAACAGATAGATGATGGAATTATAGATAGATGATAAATAGATTATAGATATAGATGGATATAACGATAGGTAGATGATGCCAGGCAGTGGTGGTGCACACCTTTAGTCCCAGCACTTGGGAGGCAGAGGCAGGCGGATTTCTGAGTTCGAGGACAGCCTGGTCTACAGAGTGAGTTCTAAGACAGCCAGGGCTATACAGAGAAACCCTGTCTTGAAAAACCAAAAAAAAAAGATAGGTATAAATAGAAGGATAATACATAATAATAAATGGATAGATTAGATAGATGATGAATAGATAAGTGGTAGATATAAATAATAGAGATAGATGATTGATACAGATGATAGATGGATAGATTAGATAGGTGATAGATGATATATGGATAGAAAGATGGATAGAATAAATAGAAGATAAGTGATTAAAAAAGATTAAAAAAAAAGAAAAGTGATAATTAGTGGATAGATATGGTAGGTGATAGGTAGATGATAGTTAGATAATCACACCTATATGGTACATAGCTATAATCCCAGCACTTGAGAGGTGGAGGTAGAAGGACCTGAAGCTGGGCGAGCAAGGTGGCTCAGCCAGTTAGCCTCCGCGACCCACATGGCAGGAGAGAACCAGCTCTTGCGAGCTATCCTCTGACGTCCGCACATGTACCACGGTAGATGCCCTCAGCCCCCAATAAATAAAGTTTAAAAAAAAATTCAAAATGAGAGAAGTTCAAGGTCTTGGCTACATAATTAGTTCAAGGCTAGCCTGGGCTACAAAAAAAAAAAAAAATCTGCCAAAGAAAGAAAGGGAAAAGGAAGGAAGAAATAAGAAAGATAAATATTACAAAATCAATAATGCTTTTTTAAAAATTTAATATTGTTGGCCCAAAACAAAGACAGGATGATGGCCCGTGCCTTTGCCAGCTGGGCCATCTTGTTGGCCTGATCTTGACTTTCTGGTCCTCTTGCCTCCACTTCCCATGTGCTGGAGTTACAGGTGTGAGTTAATCACACCCAATTTTCAGTTTAAAGAAACAAAAACCACAGTGAGTTTGGGGTCTCCCTTTGTAGCTACACCTCATTTCCCAAAGGATAAGACAAGACTATTCTACAGAACACAAGAGTGGAGAGTAGAGTAAGAACCTCACAACTTCCCTCTCCAGTGAGGCTGCAGACCCAGAGTTGCCGAAGGACAAAAGGACGCCATGTTTCCTGATCTTTCTGGGCTTGGGGACAAGGCTTGACGTTCAGAGAGAGTATTGGTGTTGAGAGATGCAAAGCAGAGCTGCATTTCTCCAAGATAAGATTATGTGGTTTTGATACTAACTTTAAGTCTCCTTGTAATGGGTGGCCAGAGAAGGTAATGGCAGACTCTAGGAGCCCCGCTTCTGCTGCAAACGATCGTTGGCGCCACCTAGCGTCAGGATAGGCGGCGGCAACCTAGACTATACAAGCAGGAAGTTTGTGGGATGGAGTAATGGCTATCACCACTTCCTCCCATCTAATTGAGCATGTTGCTTCTTTTTGATGCAGAGTCTCTCTTCTAGTCATTTATGGGCGTATACACAATCACCTTCTCCCCAACAACTATCCTTTATATCAATTCAGATTCCGTGAGTCAGGGATTTGGACAGATGTCACCTGCCTGTTTCAGAGTGTTTAGCCTCAGATGCTGGAGTTATCTAGAATCATCTAGAAGCTTCTCTGCTCATTGGTGCTGTTCTGAGCTGAGCTGATTCCAAAGCTGAGCTCACTCATGCTAAACAGGTACTCTACCACACTGGCCTACATTGCTAGTCTTAAAATACACACACACACACACACACACACACACACACACACACACACACGTACGTATGTTTTATGTATTAATATATATACATATGTGTGCATATATTATATGTGTATGTACATACATTATATGTGTGTTGCGTGAAATATAAAATAAAAGCAATCCACGCTACCGCCGGCAAGGCACTAACGGACAGGCTGGCCTGTTCTGAGCCTGGCACACTCTCTGACGCAGATCGTCACCTGAACCAGGAGTCACTCACTACCTACATTGTGTCCTCCATGATCTCTCCCATCCTAAAAGAGGTCTTTCTCCCGCAGCCCTTTTCCTCTTTCTCACCCGGAAGTCCTGCCTACTCCTCACCCAGTGATTGGTCCCTTGAAATCTTTATTCATTAGGGGAAAGTTCTGCCACATATATGCACTTGCTGTCCTTCCAGAGGACCCAGGTACAGTTTCCAGCACACACATGACAGTTCATAACCACGTGTAACTCCAGTTCCAAGAGATACGACACCTGCTTTCGGCTTCTATGAGCATCAGACTCATTGTTGCATTCACACGCACTCAGACAAAACGCTGTCCACAAGATCAAAATAAATCTTCTCTTGAAAATTACATTTTAATGCCAGACAGTGGTGGCACACGGCTTTGATCTCAGTACTCCGGATGCGGAGGCAGGCAGATCTTTGGGAGTTCAAGACCAGCCTGGTACAGCCAAGGCTAAAAAAAGATACCAAAGCTAAAAAAAGAAACCCTGTCTGTGTGTGTGTGTGTGTGTGTGTGTGTGTGAAACTGGACTCAACCTAGCCTGTTCTAACATAGCCCTCCTCTCTCTCTCTCTCTCTCTCTCTCTCTCTCTCTCTCTCTCTCTCTCTCTCTCATATATATATATGTGTGTGTATATCTATCTCATATATGTGTGTGTGTGTATACATACATATACATATACACACATACATATATACATACATACATATTGTATTATTGTATATAGGCTCCACTAAGTTTGAGGGACACCCCACCCCTGCACAGTGGGGGTTCTTTCTGACCTCAGGTTAGGCATAAATCACACTCAAACACCTGTTTTCAGAGAGGTTCTTTATTAAGCAGGGAAGAAAAGTTAACATGGCTGCTTTCAAACTCAGACAGAAAAACAGCAGCAAATGGCCTTGCAGGTATAACTTCTAAGAAAAGAAAAAGGAGAGGGCTGTGTCGCATTAATTAATTAAGCATGTTAATTAGTTAATTAGTTGAACCAAAGGGGGCTTGTGATTGTTGGACTTCAATACTTTGATAGCTGGACCTTGTTAGTCAGTCTCAGGAGGAGAAAGTGGTCGAAAGGGGGAATGGACTTTTAGGGGCTAGCTTTAAGAGTATAATCTAATGGTTTTTTAGCAAGGCAGAGGGAGTGGACAGAGAGAAGAAAAAAAGCCTGCCAGAGCTACGCTCACCACACTTGAGCTAGCCAGAGTCCCTTCAAAGTTCCCTGGGTGATTTTTAAAACCGTGTATGCATGTATGTGTGTTATAGTTTGAGTAATGAATGCAGCACCCTCAGATGGCAGAAGCTCTCGGGTGGGATCCTGTAGAGTTACAGGTGGTCATGGGCTCCCTGATAAGGGTGCTGGGAACTGAACTCAGTCGTCTGTACGAGGAGTACTTATGCTTAAATACTCTGACATTTCTCCACTAGCCTCCACCTCCCCAACCCATCCCAGGCTGGTCTTAAACTTATAATTGTCCTGCCTCCTCCTCCCAAGGGCTTAGATTACAGATGTGCACTCTCACGCCCAAGTGCTGCTAATGATTTTCAAGGGTACAATATGGTGTTGTTGTTATCATAACCGCAGTCACTATGTTGTACAGTGAAATATAATTCAGCTTTTTAAAAGAAGGAAACCCTGTCACTTCGACAACACAGATGCTCCCTGGATGGTGTTGTGGTATGGGAAATGAAGCAGGCACAGAAAAAGAAACACCACATGATGTCATCCAAATGTAGAATCTAAAAAAAGTCAAACCCATGGTAGCGGAGAGTAGAATGGATATTCCAAGAAGGCGGGGGCAAGAGTTGAGAGCCGTGCAGCGCAAAGTCTTGAGCTTGGCATTTGGGGGACACTGAGATGGGTCATCTTTCTGAGTAAGAAGTTTATTAAATTATTAGCCCCATGGACAGACGTATGGCAGAATTGGAGGGTGGTGGTGGTGAGTTGCCTCAAAAAATTTGGGCTTTAGAGGCAGAGTTAAGGGTGTTGCTTCTTATAGATTTCAGAGAAGCCTGGAGAGAATTCTCTGAATCGCCAGCAGGCAGCAGGGGAGTAGATGGAAGGGAACCAACGGTTGCCCCTTTGATGTCTGAGCCTAACAACCGCACTTGGAGAAGTGAGAAATCCAGCTTGTGAGTCCTTGCAAAGCTGGGAAAGGGGGTGGGGGGAGGCTGCTGTTGGTATGATGACCTGGCTTACAGTCAGGCACTGGTCAAAATGACTAAGTCACAGTGACAATTGGACAGTGACTGCATACTCTGAAGTATAAGAACATACACACAGGAGGGGGGAGGGAGAGAGAAGGAGAGCTCCACTGGTTTTGGTAGAGTAGGAAAAACTCCTGGTCAAGCTGGTGGAGACTTAGCGTTTCAGTTGCGCTGGTTCAGACCCTTTGGCTAAGAGACCATTCTTAGGAAGGTGGGCTCATCTTAAGCCAGGCCAAAGAGATAGGAAGAATAGTGAGATGCTGTAGTTTTCCTTCCCAGAATCCTCTGCTGCAGCCTGTAAGGCCCTTCAGCCTCCTTGTTTTTCTGAAGTATTCATCAGAGCATAACTGTTTATCTCCTTAACACTTTAGGTTTCCTTACTCAGCCTCCCTCCCCACCCTGTGGCCGCTTGACTACCACCTGTCAGACGCCACACCAGAATAAACGGCTGGCCTTTTCTCATCTCTCCGCCACTCTCCAGGCAGCTCCTGAAGTTTACAGTTGGCCTGTCCTGAGGGTTTTCTCTTAATCTCTAATAAAGTTGTCCGCAAGCTTCCATTTGTGTCCATTCTTAAATCCATCCTTCATAGTTGTTAGCACTTCTTCTAGGCCACACCCAACAGTTACCTAGCAACAGCCAGGTAGGAGCCTGGCTGGATAGAAAAGGACTATTTGGCCTCGCTCTCTCTTTTCTCTGGCCTTACTCTCTCTGTTCTCTTTCTTTGTCTCTGCACCCCCACCCCTGTCCTCTCTCTCCCACTTTCTGCATGTTTTCTGGGCTGGCCTCTTCAATTCTTTCTCTCTCTTTCTGTCCCTTTCTGTCCCCTTCCTTTCTCACAGCTCCCTTCTCATGCACTACTAATGCACCCCTTCTACCACATCACACCAACGCATTACAAAACATATCAGTAGTGTACTCCCCTCTTCACCCCTGCCCCAGGGTTCTCCGTGTGGCTCTGGCTGTCCTGAAATGTGCTCTGTAGAGCAGGCTAGCCTTGAACTCACAGATAGGGCTGCCTCTGCCTCTCAAAGGCTGGGATTAAAAGTGCACACCCCCACTGCCAGCCTCTTAAGTTCTTTTATTAATGTGACAAAGGGCCCCAAGGGGGATCCCTGGTCTCCTCTGTATCTGTTTGCTTGCTCTGAGTTAACTTTCAATCTAGATGTCACCAAAGCCTCAGGACTTGATGTTTGTGAACCACCCCCCCATCCCCACCCCCCCCCACCCCCCTGCCACAGAGGCAAGGATAAGGAAAAAGCCCCAAGTCCATACATCTCAGAGACAAGACTGACCACTTGACCAGAGGGGCAAGAGGAAACTTTGGAACAACTGACTGACTGACTGACTGCCTTTGTTTCCCTTCCCTGTATAAGATGTTAATTAAAGATGGCATGTCAGGGGCTGGAGAGATGGCTCAGCGGTTAAGAGCACTGACTGCTCTTTCCAGAGGTCCTGAGTTCAATTCCCAGCAAACACATGGTAGCTCACAACCATCTGTAATGAGATCCAATGCCCTCTTCTGGTGTGTCTGAAGACAGCTACAGTGTACTCACTTACATAAAGAAAGAAAAAAAAAAAGGTCAGGCAGTGGTTGCACATGCCCACCACTTGGGAGGCAGAGGCAGGCGGATTTCTGAATTCAAGGCCAGCCTGGTCTACAGAGTCAGTTCCAGGACAGCCAGGGCTATTAGAGAAACCGGCTCAAAAACAAAACAACAACAAAAAAAGCAAAAACAAAAACAAAAAAACAAACCAAAAAAACAAACCACCACCACCAAAAAGATGGCATGAAAGGCAGATCTTTAAGGCACTAACCCACTATCTTGTCAGATGGCTGGGCTCTCTGAATAAAAGGCAGCTTAGAGGGTCAGTTTCTGGTTTGTGTATATACTGGGCTGACTAAAAAAAAAAAAAAAAAAAAAAAAGAAAGAAAGAAAAAGGAAAATTCCAGGGGGAGGGAGAAATAAATGGACCTATTGACTCTGCTGTTTTCAGGACATCACATAGCTCCTGAGTCAATCCACACTGAGATGACCCACATTCTGGCCTTCAGTCAGGTGAGGGGATAAACACCTCTCTTGTTTTAATGACTTTAAATGTATGTATATGTATGAGTAAGCTGGTGTGTGTGTATGTGTTTACATGTGCACAGGGCGACTAGAGGCTATCTTTAGGAACTGTCCACCTTCTTTATTTATTTGTTTAAAATACAACATTGACATTTATTAAAAGAGGATTTTACACAGATGTAAGCCCAGCAGTAAGTTGAAAAAGGTGCTCAGAGAAAGAGGAAGACACACCCAAGAGCGTGGGTGTGAGGTAAGCCTCTGCAGTCCTTGGGGAACGAAACCTTTTCAATTGTTTCCCTTCTGCCCTTTTCCAGTGTCTGTGAGATAACATCACAGTTCTCGATTGATGATTACCTCACAAGTTTAGGTGGCTGGCCAAGTATAACCTCGCACTTACTTGGTTTTGGAGTGTTTGTGGCGTTCACAACAACAGATGGTTTGTTTGCCTGTGTTCCTCGGTAGAATTTTAAAAGGTGAATTTGTAACGTATTTAGCAGAAAGATCTAGCTGACTTCCATCAGTGGTCTGAGGATCAAGCAGCACCTCACCCCTAAACCTGAAAGTGAGAGGGAGGCAGGTCAGAGGGAGGCGAGCTTTACAGGCAGCAGAAGTGTGAAGATAGAGAGAAAAAAACGGGAGACCAGTTCACGAACCTCATCATCCAGTGAAGGCACAGGGGATTTTTCCGTACTGTGCTGGCCCAAGTGGACTGGAAATGTTCTAGTTTTGGAACTAAACATTATAAAGTTCCGTTAGATGATGTGGCCCTTAACAGGGGATGCTGTTCCTGTCTCTGTATCAGTCTCGGTCTCTTCTGGTTCTTGGGGCCTGGTGAAGAAAACCAGTAGCACACAAAAACCTCTGGTAAAACCGGTTTAATTAGTAGTGGACACTTTCTCTGACCCTGGTGGTGCTATCAGAGAGGTTGAGGCAGGAAGAGAAGTGGGAAGGGGAAAAACAAACAGAAAGGAGTTGGAAGAGGAGAAGGAGGAGGAAGAAGAGGAGGAGGAAAGGGGAGGGCTCTAACTCAGCAGAGCGCTTGCTTAGCATACACAAAGCCAGTACCACACAAACTGAGTGTAGTAGCACGCCTGGAATCCCATTGCTCAAGAAGCAGGAGAACTAGAAGTTCAAGAACAACCTCAGCTCCATAAAGAATCTGAGGTCAGCTTACTGAGATGGGGTGCGGAGAAGAGGGGAATGGACAGGGAACGGGGGAAGAGAAAGAGAGAGAGAGAAAGAGAGAGAGAGAGACAGACAGACAGACAGACAGACAGACAGAGACAGAGAGACAGAGACAGAGAGACAGAGACCCCGTTTTATAACTTTTGCACTAGCGCCACCTGGAGGCATGTAATGGGATTGCAGAGAGAACCTGGAAATCTACAGAAGGATCCCTTGAGGTTTCAGGTGTCCTTAGGTGACTGACAGGAGGAGATGCATTCCCAATACAGAAGTTGCAGACGAGAGGCTTGCATCCTTGTGAGAGAGCAGGAGAGGATTAGAAGGTCCAGGTGGGGAATAAAGAAATAGCTGAATGTTCTAACTCTGCAGCTGCAGGCAGCCTGCCAAAGCGTTTCAATTACTGAGCTGACACTATTTTTTTTTTCTTCTTGCATCTGACTAATATAAAAAAGTGACTGGAAGTCTTTATGACCTAAGATGCCCATGAAGGTCATTAGATGCACCTTCTATGGTGCTCAAAGTCACAGGCAAAGATTTAGATCAAGGTTGTTGGGCATGGTGGTCCATGCTTTTAATCTAAGCACTTGAGACGCAGACGCACACAGACCTCTGTGAGTTTGAGGACAGCCTGCTCTACATAGAGAGTTCCAGAACATCTAGAACTACACACAAAATCAAAACCAAACAAACAAACAGATTTGTACCCAAGGGAGTTGATAGTGGGGAGAATTGATAGAATGATCACACCCATGTCTTTATTAGCTTAAAAGGGTATGTATTTGTGTGTGTGTGTGTGTGTGCATGCACGTGCACTCGCACATACACTCGTGCATGCACCTGGGTGTATGTATACACACAGAGGCTGGAAGAGGTGTCAGATTCCCTGAAGCTGTAATTACAGGCCATTCTGAGCCTCCTAATTTTGGTGCTGGAAACCAAGCCCAGGTCTTCTGCGATGACAGGCTAGCAGTGTCAGATATGGGCCCCATCTCAAGGAGTGGGCCTTAAATATAATTCTCAAAAAGTGGTTGGTTACTCCCATAATATTTGTGTCATGATTGCACCAGTATGTCTTACAGGCAGGTAACCACTGTAGGATGAAAGGTTTGTAGCTGTGCAGTACTGATGTGAGAGACCTTGGATGGTTCAGGCCTAAATGGGATGTCTTTGTCAAACTCCTCCCACAAGGCTCAAGGACCTATTTGGAAGAAGGAGAGGAAAGACTGCAAAACCCAAAAGTGCTGGATAACTCTAACACAGTGTCTTCCAGACAGGGGAAAAACCCTGACACACATATGGACTCACAGAGGCCTTGACAGCATACACAATACCTGCTGCGCAGGCTCAAGCCAGACAAAATTCCAGCAGTGAAAGAGGAAAGTGGATGAGAAGTCATGTTCTCACCATGTAGCCCTGGCTGGCCTTGGGCTCCTTATGTAGACCAGGCTAGCCTCAAACTTACAGAGTCCCACCTACTTCTGCCTCCTGAGTATGGAGATTAAACATAGCAGCACCCAGCCAGCCACTGATGCCTGGCTGTGTTTATAGTACCAGACATGAATTTCCTCCTGTGGGGCGGGCCTCAAGTCCAATCAGAAAGCAATTAGCTACCCAATGTGGACTTGCCATTATGATAGCTCATGCTTGGCTGTTGGGTAGTGTTCACACAGGGTCCCCAGCTGAATAATGCTGCTGATGACAATTCTCCCCCAGCATTCTGAAGGGCAAGCACTTTCTGGCAAGATGAGGTCTAACCAGCAGGGAAGAAGCTTCTACTCCAATCCCATCTTGATTTCTCTGTCTTGTAAATAAGATGTGTCATATGGGATGGTATCAGTATCTCTCTCTGTCTGTCTCTGTCTGTCTCTGTCTCTTTCTGTCTCTGTCTGTCTCTCTCTGTCTCTCTCTCTGTCTCTCTCTCTGTCTCTCTGTCTCTCTCTCTCTCTCTCTCTCTCTCTCTCTCTCTCTCTCTCTCTCCTTTTCCTTTCCTTTCCTTTTTATTTTATTTTTTGAGATAGGCTCCATGCTGCCCTTTATTTGGCTATGTAACCAATGATGACCTTGAACTTCTGATCCTCTTGCCTCCACCTCCTAAGTGCACCACTATATCCAGATATGCCTGAGACTGGACCATGGGTTTTATGAATATACATGTATATGACATACTTGTATATGACGTCAGCTGTGCTTCATACATCCCAGCTCTTGTTGTGGCATCTTATACATGTACATCACTTCGGCTTGTTCATAGTCATCCTCCGCCGTTTCTTGTCCTCCCCCTCTTCCCACTGTTCTCCTTTCTCCTTTCTTCGTTTTAACTACATGTATGTAAATCTAGATTCTGCTAATGAGAGAGCACACAGTATTTTCCTCTGAGTCTTCGGCTCCATCCATTATTCTCCTGAAAAGGACGTAACTCCATTTATCTTTATGTCTAACTGAAACTATCTTGCATATTTATTATATTTTGAAATAGTATTTTAAAGATGGTTTTCATTATGCATATCTACGTGTGGGTATGTGCACGAGAGTATGTCATATCCCCTGGAGCTGATGTTATGGGTGCTTGTGAACACCCCCCAACCCGAGTACAGGTTCTGACAACCTGACTCAGGTCCTGGGGGGGGGGGGCTAGCAAGTGTTCCTAACTGCTGAGCCATCCTTCAGCCCTTTAAAATAGTATTTTAATTAATTCCTTGAAAATTTCACAGAATGTATTTTGATCATGTTTGCCACCCACCCTCAACTCCTCCCAGATCCACCGCCTTCTCTCCCTACTCAATTTCAAGTTGTCTTTTTCTTTTTAAATTCATTGCTGCCTAAATACTCAGATGTAGGACGATCCCATGGAACGTGATCAACCCACCAGGGGCCACACCCTTAAGGAAAACTTGATTCTCCCTCTCCCAGAAGGTATGGATAGCTCTTCGTCGAGGGTGTGGCACTCTGAGTTTGCACAGGTCTTGTGCGCTTTGTCCTAACATCTGTGACTTTATATATGCAGCTGTCCTGCTGTGTCCACACAACTGTCTTGTTGTAATTATTTACCACCTCTGACTCTTCAATCTGTCTACACTCTTATTTTCGTTTTTTGAGACAGTATCTCTCTACATAGCCCTGGTTGTCTGTCCTAAAACTTACTGTGTAAACCAGTCTGGTCTTGACCTCATAGAGATAGATGCACCACCTTCTGCCTCCCAATTACTATGTTCAAAAGTGTGCACCACTATGCAGCCTCCACCCTCTCTTTTTCTATTAGCTCTGAGCTCTGTGAAGATGGGATGTGATATTGGGCTAAGTACTCTTTTTTTTTTTTTTTTTTTTCCCAGACAGGGTTTCTCTTGTGTAGCCCTGGAACTGTCCTGGAACTCACTCTGAAGACCAGGCTGGCCTCGAACTCAGAAATCTGCCTGCCTCTGCCTCCCAAGTGCTGGGATTAAAGGGTGCACCACCACTGCCCGGCATAGGCTAAGTACTCTTAAGTCTCTTATTCTCTTCTCCTGTGTATTTGTACCGTGTTCTCTTTACTCATTCCTTGGTTGTTGGACATCATTGGTTTCAAATCTTGGCTGTTGTGAACAGTATTGCAATAAGTATGTACATGCAAGTGTCTCTGCTATATTGACTTAGGTGCCTTTGCGTGTATGCTCAGAATACATAGGCTAGTTCTGTTTCTTTTTTATTTTTTGAGGAACCTCCATCCTGGTTTCCATAGTGGCTGCATCAGCTTACAGTTCTAGCAGCGACGAATAAAGGGTTCATTTCAGCTCCTTCTCTCCAGCGTTTTGTCTCTGATTTCCTGGATGATAGCCATGCTGAGCGGGGTGAAGTGGAATCTCAATGTAGCCTTGATTTGCATTTCCCTGATGACTAAAGATGTGGAATGCGTTTTCATGTACTTCTTGGCTCTTTGTTTCTTCTTCTTTTGAGAACTGCGTGTTCCTTCCATTGGCCCATTTATCGAGTGGATGATGTATTGTTTGGCATGCCTACATCTTGACAACCTCTGTGCTCACAGCTAGGGTGACCACCTCATCTCAATGTATGCAATATATTATGGACAAATTCGCCTCCATTAACTGTGTGTGTGTGTGTGTGTGTGTGTGCAGCTAGGCAGCCACAACTGCTGTAAGTCCTGAGAAATCCTTCCTTCCCTACTCTTTTAAGAACACAGATGCCAACATATTGAGATCCCCTCACCCCCACAGGGCATTCTTGTGAAGTCAGGGACAGCTGGCCTCACCACTAACAACCTCGCTGGAGATCTTTTGTTCACAATGAGAAAGGAAATTATCCATCTTCACTCAGCCCAACCTTTTATCCAAAACTGCAAGCAAAACAGTTTTAGTCCCATAATAATTCTCAGCCTCTTCTCCAGCATGTCCCTCAGGGATAGACGAGATGACAAAACAAAACAGGACAAATTCATTTTTCTCACAGTCTGGAGGCTGAAAGTTGGAGATCAAATGTCAGTAGTCCTCCAAGGAGATTTTTTTTTCCCTTGTTCAAGAACAATGAAATTACAAAAGCTGCTGTCCTTGGCTGGCAGATGGCAGCCTTCCCACTGTGACCTCACATTTCTTCCTTTCTTCTCTTAACATTATTTTTTTATATATGTAACATAGATTTATTTGTGTGCGTGCACTTGCACGCGCATGTGTGTGTTTATGTGTGCGCGCACATGTGTGCAAATGCATACTTGTGTGTGCACATGTTAGTGCATGTGCTTGTGTGTTCGTGTGCGTGTGTGCGTGTGTGTGTGTGTGTGTGTAGGTGGACTCACCTATGTGCATGTGAGAGATCAGAAGAGAGGGTATCAGGTCGCTCCCTTGTTCACTTTTGTTCTAGTTAGTTTTAATTGTCAACTTGACACAGCCTAGAGCCATCTGACAAGAGTATCTCAATTGAGGGATTGCTGACACCATATTGGCCCTTGGCATTTCCACAAGGAACTGTCTTGTGCTAATCAATGCAGGATCACTTAGTCCACTGTAGGTGGCACCATCCCTAGGCAAGATGAGACTGTGCTGTATAAGAAAGCTGGTTAAGTAAAAACTGGTCTGTGGGAACAAACTCCGTAGCAATCTGGCAGCAAGGTCCCAGGCAGGCTTTCCACGCCACGGGGTTCAACATATATACACACAGCCCCGCTGGCCACACATCCGGTTCCAAAGGCTGGAAACCTGGCAGCAGGCCCCAGAAGACATGTGGAGTCCAAGAGTTCAAAGCTTTATTGTTCATGGTGAATGTTGATGGGTCTGGATGGTGGGCGGCCCCCACCTCCCCTAAAAGCCAGGGGCAGCTGGCTTAAATAGAAAAGGGGAAAGAGGAGGAACTTAATTGAGCTGCGCCTTCAGATAACTCATGAATATGGAAATCTCGAGGCAGAGGCCTGTTAGCCACGCCCTCTACCCCCGTGTCCTACGTGACTGCGACTGATGGTGCAGGTTAATGAGAGATGTGGACCACCTGTAGGAGCCTGGATTCTGGTGGCGTGGCGGAATGCCTGCCGTTTCTCCCTAGGAGTCTCCGGGTTCCAGGCCCATGTCCACCCAAGAACCAAGCCATCCTTCCACGGCCCGACATTGGTCTGCTGGTGAGGTGGCAAAAGGGATCAATCATTGGTTTTTGCTGTACTTCTTTGGCTGCAGAGTAAATACCTTGATCGCATCAAATCAAGCATACTTGCCTTCTGGTTCCTGCCTTGAACTTTTGCGTCGACTTCCCTCAGTGATGGACTGTGACCCAGAAGGGTAAGCCATGTTGCTTTTAGCTAGCACATTTTATCACAGCAGCAGACAGGAAAGTAGAGGGAGGCTGGTGAGACGGCTCACAGTTAAGAGCTCTCATTGCTCTTAAAAAGGACCCAGGTTCAATTCCCAGCACCCACACGGGAGTTCATAACTGTTTTTAACTCCGGTTCCAGGGATCTGACATCCTCGTACAGACGCATGCAGGCACACCCCAATGATCTCCTGCTATATCCCTAGTCATCTTCCCTCTAACTCTGTGTCCTCCTCTTACCTCCTGATTCCACATATGAGAGAAAATAGATGAGACTTGGCTGTGAGAGTCTGTTTTATTTCACTTAACATGATGACCCCCAGTTCATTTTCCTGAAAAAGGTAGAATTCCATTTTTTTTTCCCGTTTGCGACTGAATAAGACTCTCACATGGTGTATGTACCAGATTTTCTTTATCCATTCATTTGTTGATGGACAGCTAGACCAATTTTATGCTCTGGCTGTTGTGGCTAGTGTTACGATAAACATGGATTTGCAAGGACTTTTTCTTTTTGTTTCAGTCAAGAATATAGGCTGGAGGCTGGTGAGATGGCTCAGTGGTTAAGAGCACTGACTGCTCTTCCGGAGGTCATGAGTTCAAATCCCAGTAACCACATGGTGGCTCACAACCATCTGTAATGAGATCTGATGCCCTCTTATGGGGTGTCTGAAGACAGCGACAGTGTACTTACATATAATAAATTAAATAAATAAATAAATAAATAAATAGTTTAAAAAAAAGAATATAGGCTGGGCTGGGCAAGGTAGTTCAATCAGTAACAAGCATGCGGGCCTAACCCTTTTGTTTTTTTTTTTTTACAGTCTTTACAATTTTTAAAAATACTTTATCATATATGAAAGAGTACCTTACCCACATGTATGAGTGTACATCCATGCACATGCATGCTTATACCCAAGAAGGTCAGAGAGGGTGTTGGGTATTCTGATACTGAAAGTACAGATGGTACATGAACCACTATGTAGGTGCAGAAGATCAAACTTGAATCTTCTGCAAAAACAACATATACTCTTAATCACTCAGCTATGTCTTCAGCCTTAGGACCTGATTCTTTCCCCAGAATGCACAGGAAGAATAGACACGATGGTAACATGTCATATAATACCAATGTGGTGGTTTGAATATGCTTGGCCCAAGGAGTGGCACTATTTGGAGGTGTGGCCTTGTTGGAGTGGGTGTGGCCTTGCTGGAGAAGTGTGTCACTGTGGGGGTGGGCTTTGAGATCTTCCTCCTTGCTACCTGAGGGTGCCAGTCTTCTTCTGATTCCCTTCAGAACAAGATATAGAACTCTTAGCTCCATCTCCAGTGCCATGCCTGCCTGGATGCTGCCATGCTCCTGCCTTGATGATAATGAACTGAACCTCTGAACCTGTAAGCCAGCACCAATTAAATGTTGTCCTTATAAGAGTTGCCTTGGTCATGATATCTGTTCACAGCAGCAAAACCCTAACTAACACATCCAGTGTTGCAGAAGTGGAGACAAGAAGATGCCTGAGGCTTGTTGGCCAACCTGCCTAGCCTAATCAACAAGCACCAGGCCAAGTGAGAGGCCCTGTCTCAAAATATAATGTTGATGACCCCTGAGGGACAAGACACAAGGTTGTCTTCTATCCTCTACTTGCACAAGCACCCTCACCCACATGTGGACCTAAACACACATGTGTGTGGGCACACACACACACACACAAAGAGAGAGAGAGAGACAGAGATAGAGAGACAGAGAGATTGACAGACTGAGTGAGCTTCAGAGAGCAGAGGGATGCTGAGTTTGGAAGCAATTAGAATCACGAGAACGAAGCTGAAGGCATCACCACTCACCCCCGGTTCCTGGATGTTTTGAATCATCTTTCTTATTTCTTGTTAAAGACCAGCTTCCTCCACATGGCGGGGACAGATGGTCCTGAGGGCTCCCAAGTTTTTAAAGAGCGTGACTGTAAGTAAGAGGGGAACTGCAGATGCTCCTCCCTCACCACCTGCTGCTCCTGAGGAAGCTTGGGCCCTCTGTCACAGGGAGGCTGTGGGGCAGGAAGAGAGGCCAGGCTGAATGGAAGAGGCTCCTTTAAGAGCCACATTCCTGAAACTTCTGCAGTAGAGGAGTTGCCTCCATCAGACTGGCCTGTGAGCATTTCCTTGACTGAGAGTTGATGTGGGGTGGTGCCACCCTGGACAGGTTGTCCTGGGTTCTATAAGAAAACATGCTGAGCAAGCCAGTAAGAAGCATTCCTCAGCGGTCTCTGCTTCAGTTCCTGCCTCCGGATTCCTGCTTGAAATCCTGACCTGATTTCCCCCAGTGAGGGACTGTAACATGGAAGTGTAAAACAAACCCTTTTCCCCTAAGTTGTTTTGTGGTCATGGTGTTTTATCACAGCCAATGTAATTTCCAACGTGAACTGGGACCCTGGGAGGCAATGAGAACAGCACCTTTATAAGAGGCCCAGGGTCTTGCCGCCTCTTTCACCATGCAAGGACACAGGTGTGAAGCAGGTATGCTAACTCGTGTCTGTAGTCCCAGCTTTGGAAAGCTGAGGCAAGGGGATTGTCATGAGTTCCAGACCTCATCTCAGTGTGTGTGTGTGTGTGTGTGTGTGTGTGCGCGCGCGCGCGTGCAGGTTCGGTGTCTGTTGCTAAGCCTGACAACTTGTGTCTAATTCCCAAGACCTACAAAGTAGAGAGAGCTGAGCACCCCTCCCTGAGGCTCTACAGGGAGTTGACTGTTGTTCATAGACATTTCCTTCAGTACTGTAGCCTTATAGCATGACTTTCTTGGCCTGCCAGCTCCTGAATAATGACATGGGTACTTTATTAATTATAAATGATCAAGGCCTTTGTTTAGGCTTGTTCCCAACTAGCTCTTATAACTTAAATTAACCCATTTATATTAATCTATGTTCTGGATACTGGCACCTGCTTCTTCTGAGTCTGGCTGGTGAATCTTGCAGAGCCCAACTCTTTCCCAGAATCCTCTCTCCTGCCTATCCTCTATTGGCTGCTCAGCTCTTTATTAAGCCAATTAGAAGCTGTCAGTGGGAGTCTTTACAAGATACGGTGCATTCATGTGAATAACAACAGTATCAAAGTCTGATCTTCATTCAAAACTCTGTTGGCACAGAAATAAGCATTTGAAAAATACAGAGACAATCTTTACACGGGGCACAATAATGTTATTCTACCACAGTCTCTGGTAAATTGTCCATTCTGTTGTAATAACTTCTCATCCATATTCCTGTAAGTAACTCTAATGACAATCACTGGTTCATATGCCCTGCTCCTTAAAGAAATAATTGAAATATCCAAATGAATGTCATGTATAGTACCACTTAGAAATAAAAATATCTAAAGTTACTTAGAGATAAAGCTGACAAAAGATGTACAAGACCTGTACACACACACACACACACACACACACACACACACACACACACACACACACCATAAACAGAAAATAAAATAGGGGATGAAGACATGGCTCCGTAGGCAAGAGTGCTTGCGGTGCAATCATGAGGACCTGAGTTCAAATCCCAGCACCCACTCAAAAGTGGATGATGAGAACTAACTTACAAAACTGTCTTCTGACCTGTGTTCATGTACCATAGCACATGCACCCATGCACACATATATGCAAAGCAATAATTTTTTTAAAAAATGGACAGAAATTTTAAAAACTGAGTCAAAAATAAAATAAAGCGAATCATTATTGGGAAAAGCAGAAAAGTACGAATTAATGGAGTAATATTCCTCCATGTGTTGAAAGAATATTAAGATATTAAGGTGTTACTTCTCAAATATGAACAAAAAAATGAAAAAAAGTTGTTACAGCTGGGCGGTGGTGGTTCATGCCTTTAATCCCAGCACTTGGGAGGCAGAGGCAGGCGGATTTCTGAGTTCGAGGCCAGCCTGGTCTACAGAGTGAGTTCCAGGACAGCCAGGGCTACATAGAGAAACCCTGTCTCGAAAAAACCAAAAAAAAAAAAAAAAAAAAAAAAAAAAAAAAAAAAAAAAAAAAAAAAAAAAAAAAAAAAAAAAAAGTTGTTACTTCTCAGATCTATAAATGCAATTTCAATTAAAAAAATTGGTTTTCCTTTTTTAAAAGATTTGTTTTTTTTTTTTTTTTTTGTGTGTGTGTGTGTGTGTGTGTGTGTGTGTGTGCGCGCACACATAAGCGTAGGTATACATAGAGGCCAGAAAAGGGCACCAGAATTCCTGGAGCGTAGAGTTACAGTTTATGAACTATCAGATGTGAGTGTTGGAAACCAAGTTCTGGTCTTCTGTCTGCAAGAACAAGTGCTCTTAACCACAGAATCATCTCTTTAGTCTCACTTTAAATTTCTTTAAAATTACATTTATTTATGTATTTATTTATTTATGTGTGTGCACATTTGCATGAGTGTGCGTGCATGTATCTGCACATGTGAAGGTCAGAGGATGACTTGTGGAAGTAAAAGTTTTCTCCTTTTAACATGCACTTCTTGAGGATATAACTCAACTCATAAGACTTGGCAGTAAGTACCTTTCACACCTTTTACATAAGCTGTCTCAACGGCCCTGCCCCACCCCCATTTAAAAAAAAAAAAAAAAAAGGTAGCAGCGCAAAGAAGCTATTTATAAGGAACTGAACCCTTAGCAGACAATGGATCTGTCAGACCTCCATCTCAGACTGCAGCCTCCAGAATACGAGCATTTGTTATTTATAAGTCTTTCAGTCTATGGTGCTCTGTTACAGCAATCTGGATGACATGAAACATCCTCTCCTTGCCTTTCATGCCCTAGACTGTAATCAGGTACAGGCATGCAGAGGGTGATGGTCTAGGGCTTACAGCCTAGGCATTCAGACTTAGCTAAAAATCATGTCCTCTGAATTTAGAACCCTTGAGTTGGGAGATATAGGTGCGCGCACGAGCTCGTGCGTCCATGCGTGTGTGCATCCTTGTGTGCATGTGTGTGTGCATGTATGTGTGGGTGTGGGTGCGTGCGCGTGTGTGTACATGTATGTCCTGTTTTTCTGTGTTTGTGTGACTCTGTGTAAATTTTGATCTATGGTTCTGATATGCTAGTGGCTCTCTGTAAGAACATAGGCTTACCTATGGGTAACTGTGTGTAGCCGTCACCGTGGGTCTCTGCACAGAACAGCATGTTCATTTGGCTTCCATCTCTGCATTTAGAGTGGTAATGACTCAGACCGTAAAGGGGAGAGCATGAGCAAAACCAAGCTGCTGAGCTTGCTCAGTCTCTTTCCGAAGCACTGTGGGCTTCAGCCTTCTCACAGGACATACGACACCCACTATGAAACAGATGAGCCCCAGTGGGTCAAATATGAGAAGGTCCTGAGAAGCCCCATCCTGAGGTTTAAAAATAAAGTCTTTCTTGATATCCTAGAACATAACAAAAAAAAAACCGAAAAATTAAAAAAAAAAAAAAAAGATATCCTAGAACACATAATTCTGTCTCTCCAATGCTGGAGATTCTTTCAGATTCACACAATGCATTTGTCTGAAATGAGAGCTGGCAGACTGTGGTTCCCTACTTGTTTTGGTATATAAACCTTTATTTGAATATAGACACCCTTGCTTGTTTACATATCGGTTATGGATGATGAAATATTATAGCTATTAAGCTGAAATTACTATTGCTTGATCCTTTTCAGAAAAAAAGTGTCTGTCTTCTAAGGGTCTAGGACTTCACAAATCTGCAATTTAGGTCTGAATCTTTATAACTTTGGAAATATAAATGCGCTTTTTTTTTTTGAGACAGGGTTTCTCAGTGTAGCCCTGGCTGTTCTGGAACTCACTCTGTAGACCAAGCTGCCTTGAACTCAGAGATCTATCTGCCTCTGCCTCCAGAGTGCTGGGATCAGAGTGTGCTACCACTGCCCCGTGGAAATAGAAAGAGTTTTGATTATGAAAACTTTGGGTCTTTCATTCATCACTGTGGAAGTGACAATGGCGATGACCTCATATCCCTTCCACCTTTGCTCTGGATCTTCACAAGCCTCTGATCCCACGTTGATGTTTCAGAAAGGTAGACACTAAGACAGGACATCTGTTATTATTCTTGATGATGTGGGCTTGCTCTAGTCAGAGATGGGATTTGGACTATGTTCTCCTTATGAATTCATTAATGTAATCAGATAATAATTCTTTCTTATAACTATTGCTTGTCTCTGATGATAAGCTAAAAAATCAGGCAATAAATGCTTGATTTTTATGCTTTATTTAAGAATTATTGTTATGTGTATGCATATGTGTCTGTGTGTGCCCATGAGTTCAGTTGTCCAAAGAGAAGAGACTGGCATCATATCACCTGGAACTGGATCCAACCAATGCAAGTTCTGGGAGTCCAAGTTTTCTGTCAGATCAGTGTGCGCCGTTCTTAACTGCTGAGCTATCTCTCCAACCTCCCTCCTTTTGCAATACAATGCCACGTGTCCCATGTTTGATTGGAACTCATTAAGAAACCAAAGATGACCCTGAACTTCCAGCTCCTCCCTTCCCCACCTCCTGAGTGCTGAGGTTATAGCTTTCCACAAAGTTTATGTGATACTAGAGATGGAATCCAAGGCTTGGGGCATGCTGGGCACGCACTCTACCAACTGAATCTCAACGTTTGATTTTTTTAAACTTCATATTCAACACTTCAAAGAGTTAGTTTCTAGCCTCTTCTGAAGGGAATCAATAACTTCTCCCCCAACAGATCCAGGAAATAAGATCCCCCAACCCCTCCCTTTTCTCCTTGGCTAAAAGTCTGTGAGTCTGTAAGCCTGGAATTGTCATTATCAGTCATAGACTCATAGGAACAGCTGGTCTGAATAATAATAACACAAAAATAGAAATGGAGATGAGAAGCAAAGGAAGGGAAGCTGAAATGATTTTCATTATGTGGATGTAGGCATCTGAGGATGTCTCTACAGCTCAGTCTTTACTTCAGTTTGCTTACATAACCTACCTACCTTCCTTCCTTCCTCCCTCCCTCCCTCCCTCCCTTCCTTCCTTCTTTCTCTCTAAGGTTTCCTTACTCAGATTTTTTTCCCTTTTGTCACTTCTTCCCAAAAGGCTAAAGTAAGATAATGTCAAGAAGGTTACACATAAACTATCAATTAACGTATAGAAACATTAGAACTCCTACTCAGACCCAAACTCAATTGCTTAGATTAAAGCAATTCCAAGGCAGACATGATGGCACACCACTTTAACTCCAGCATGTGGGAGGTAGAGGCAGGGGGAATCTGTGAGTCTGAAGTCAGTCTGGTTTACAGAGAGAGTTCTACAATAGTCAGACTTGTACAGAGTAAACTTTGTCTTGAAAACAACAACAATAACAACAAATCAACTTCAAATGGGGTCAAGAGATGGCTCAGTGGGTAAAGGTGCTTGCAGACAAGCCTGATTACTAAGTTTTGATCCCTGGGACTCACACGGTGGAAGGAGAGAACCAACAAGATATCCTTTGACCTCCACAGATGTGTACTCACTCATACACATGAAATAAGGGTAATAATAATAAATTTAAAAGCACCTTAAAAAGTTTCAAATGTACCAAATATTGCAAAGGTTTTTTTTTTTTAAGTGACTTTAAGATCAAAGATCTTGGATGATCTTTGATTGCAAAGGTTTTTTTTTAAGTGACTTTATATGCATTTATGCATGTGTTTAATAGTATAAATATTATCATACATTGACTAGTTAATAAAAGTATGGAAAAAGTACACAAGAATGAAGCCAGACCTATAACACTAGAATTAGGAAATGGAGGCAGGAAGATGAGGAATTCAAGGCTTTCTTCAGGCTAGTTTTAGACTAGCCTGGGATGCTTGAGACTCTGTCTTGAACAAAAAAATAAAACGAACAAACAAGCGTGGAAGAGGTATAAGCTGCCTTACATAGTGTTTGCCTATGCGTGTCTGGGAGAGGGAGGAAGGAAAATAAATTAAGGGTAGATACGAATGGGGGATACAGCTCAGTGGGAGAGTGCTTGTCTAACATGTGAAGCCCTGAGTTCAAATCTCAATACTGCAAAAAAAAATTAAAACTAAAAAGAGGAGGAGGAGAGGAAGAGAAAGAGGAGGAGAAGGAGGAAGAAGAGGAGGAAAAGTAAAACATCACTGTCTAGACAATGTCAGGTTATGTATTTCAATTTTTATTACTTTCTTTTTTCATTATGACTGAATTATTTTGAAATAAAAAAAATACAGCCAAGCAAAATAGTACATGCCTTTTAAAATCACAGTATTTGGCAGACAGAGAAAGGTGGATCTCTGAGAGTTCAAGGCCAGCCTAGTCTACCCGTGAATTCCAGGCCAGCCGGGGCTACATAGTAACAGTTTGTCTCAAGAAATGAAAAAACAACAAAGATAATGAAAAAAAAAAACCCAAACATCAAATATCATACAAAAAGAAAATTATCCAAAATCTGCTCATGAGCTAAGGATATTTATATAGACGATCCAAATGTCCCCAGTGTCACGCCTTCCTATATTAAAACAATGCCTTGCAAACCCAAGCAACAGAATTTTGGGATCAATGATTGTGTGTGTATCTGTGTGTCTGTGTGTCTGTCTGGGTGTATCTCTCTCTCTCTCTCTCTCTCTCTCTCTCTCTCTCTCTGTGTGTGTGTGTGTGTGTGTGTGTGTGTGTGTGTGTGTTGGATATGCTCTCCTTATGCAGCTCAGGTTGACTTCAAATCCAGTCTTCTGCTTCAGCCTGAGTGTTGGCTTCCAGATGTCACTCACCAAGGCTGGCTTCATGTTCATGCTTACACACACGATCATTCAGTGTCACTGAAACAGAGAAGCCCATGCTAGAGAAACAATGATGCATTTAAATAATCAAACTGTGGTCTCTAACTGACAGTATACACATAATAAACTCAGAGGTAGCTTACTTTATCTCATGCTGGCATTAGACAAAACCACACCCCCTCCCTCTACCTGTGGGGCTGCAAAGGCTCCAAATGTTCATGTTTCAGCTGAAGTCAAGGTGTGTGTGTGTGTATATATATATATATGTGTGTGTGTGTGTGTGTGTGTGTGTGTATGATGTGTATATGTATATATATGTACCATATATAATTTGTTTGTTTTGTGTGTGTGTATGTGCTTGAGTGTATGTATGCAGGAGTCTGTGGAAGCCAGAAGAAATCATTGGATCCTCTGGAACTTAAGTTACAGGCATCCATCATATCATGTCATGATTCTCTGGTATCTCATCACTTACCTGTAACGTCTTCTTCCTCTCCCTCCTCATCTTCCTCCTCCTCCTCCTGCCTTAGAAAATTAGAATGGTTGGTTCTGAGAAAGAGGGATGAAGGGAAGGGGAGTGAGAGACAGAAGAGAGAATATGAATGTAACATGGAATTATAGGTTATAAAGGCTTGAGGGTGAAGACTCTGGGGGAAGTGAGGCACAGACAGGCTGGAGGGAGGGAGGGCTGAGGAAATGGGGGTGTGAGGCTTGCCAAGGACTGAGCATTCATCTACCTCTTGGGGGGTTCTTCATGTGATGAACCTATAAAACATACCAGGAAGAAGAATTTACATATATTTACATACATAATTATATGTATATACATGTGTGAGATTATATATACATACATATATATGTGTATATATGTATGTGTATATATATATGTGTGTGTGTGTACATGTGGAGAGAGAGAGGGGGGGAGGGAGAGAGAGAGAGAGAGAGAGAGAGAGAGAGAGAGAGACTATGATGTAGCCCTGGCTGATCAAGAACTCATTGTGTGGACCAGGCTGACCTTGAACTCACAGAGATCCACCTACCTCTGCCTCTGAAGTGCTGAGATTAAAGGCATACACCACCACACCCATACTTATTTGAATCTTTCTCTTGCCTCTCCCTCCCAAGCACGGATATCTCCTCTTAACTCACCTTGCCGAGTGCATCTGTAGATAAAGAAGATGGAGACAAAGAGAAGAGAGATGCAGAGGCAACTGAAGGTGGTCAGGAAGATGAGTTTGCTGTCTGATGGTCTGGGGCAATTTCCTCCACCTTCTCCCACTCCAGCTGCATGGTGGAGACAGAAATGGCAGCCGTGTCATGAAATGATACTGAGAGCACATGTCAGAATAGTTGGAGGGGGCTGAGCAGAGCCTCACACCTGGGAAATTCCAAGGAAGCATCTCACGAGCCATAAAAGTGATAATTTATTAAAAACCAAGCACAGGATCTGTGGCTTCCCCAGCACACTGACACAGTTTAGCAGAATGGTTATGAGGCTCCAGACAAGCTTAGTGTGGCGGCACATGCCCAGAATCCCAGCATTCCAGTCAGAAGTGGGAGGATTTTGAGTTCATGCCCAGTCTTGCTATATAGTTCCAGGCTAGCCTCATGTGTGTAGTGAAACCCTACCTGAAAACAAAAACAAAACAGAAGCCAAGAGCCAGAAAGCCCAGTTACCACACTGATGGCACTGTCTTGGAAGCGGCAGGATCTTTTGGACAAGGGTTCTGACCAGCTGAAGCGGGGCTATGAGGTGGGACAGTTAGAAGGTTATAATCCATCCTACTTATGGCCCAACCTCTCTGCTTCCAGGCTTATCACTGAATGTTTTGGTATCAGTTTGGTGGGTTTTTTTTGTTTTTTGTTTTGTTTTTAAACAGAGTCTCACTATGTACCCCTGGCTAGCCTGAAACTCACAGAGATTCACCTGCCTCTGAGTGTCGTGATTAAAGACAGGTATCACCATGTTTTTGAGTATCCAGTTCCTCTCTTTGTGTGTGTGTGTGTGTCTCTCTCTCTGTCTCTCTTTTCTCTCTTCCTCCCTCCCTCTTCCTCACTGCCCACTCCTTCTCCTTATTTATTATTTTATAAGCTCAATCATTCAAAACAGAAAACTATCATAGATCACTCTCCAGAATGTACAGAACGGGAAGATGGGAAATGTTCATTCATAATGTGATCGATTTGTGGGAGTCTGAGGCACAGCATGGGTGTTGAGGGATGGATTCCATTTGTAATCATCATTACACAGTGTGCATCTAGAGTACAATCTTTGTCAATTAAATAGATTTTAAGTAAAAGAGAAAGCATTCCACGCTCTAAAACACAGTAACTAATATCGTCTTGCGTCCCCTCCAAAAACACTTTCCAAAATCCTGAACCCTTAAGACATATAAACAGGGGGCTGGAGAGATGGCTCAGTGGTTAAGAACACTAACTGCTCTTCCAGAGGTCCTGAGTTCAATTCCCAGCAACCACATGGTGGTTCACAACCATCTGTAATGGGATCTGATGCCCTCTTGGTGTGTCTGAAGACAGCTACAGTGTACTCACATGAATAAAATAAATAAAAAAAAGACATATAAACAAATCACTTTGTTTTCATGTTTCAGTGGTACCAGTGGAGCCCTGTTCTGCTGGACAAAATTCATGATCAGTTTCAACACCTGTGATGATTAGTTGTCATTGGCAGTTTGACACAATCTAGAATCTCCTGGGAAGAGAATATTGAAGGACTGTCCAGAACAGTAGTTTTCGACCGGTGGGTCCCAACTCCTTTGGCAAACATCTATCTTGAAAAATATTTACAATACAATTCATAACAGTAGCAAAATCACGGTTATGAAGTAGCGACCAAAATAATTTTGTGGTTGGGAGGTCAGCACAACATGACGAACTGTTTTAAAGGGTTGCAGCACTAGGAAGGTTGAGAACCACTGCTCTAGTCCATGGTGGCCTGTGGGCATGGGGTGAGAAATAGACTCCTATGGTCACTGATATGGGAAGATCCAGCCTAGTGAGTGGTACCATTCCCTATGCTAGGGTCCTGCATTGCATAAGAGCTGAGCAGTAGGCTTGAGTGCTCTCCCTGCTCTTGACTGTGGAACTGTGAGTTCCTGGCTGAGGGTGTGACTAGCAGCCTTAACTTCCTGCCTTGAATTCCTTCAAGGATGGGCTGCAATCTAAAGTTGTTGCCAAATAAGCTCTTCCCTGAATTCTTGGAGATTTTGGTTGTTGTTTGCTTGTTTTTTGTTTCTGGTTTTTTTTTGGGGGGGGGGGAGGTTGGGGGGGAGGGTGTCAGGGATTATCACAGCAATAGGAATGAAACTAGAAAAGAGCCCAAGTTCTAGGTCATCTTCCAAGGTCTTCTATTCTACTCTCCCTTTCCCTGGTCTCCTTTCTATGTCATTCCTCCATTCTAGAACACTTTTTGATAGTGGCCTTTTCTGTTCTTGCTCCCAAAGGCTCATTGTCATTGTGGTTGGGTGTTTCTGCTCCCACCCCCAGAACTGTGATGGGCAGACTCCAAGTAACCTCATGAGCCTCACCTCCTGGTGGTCAGCTGTGCACTCCTCCATCCTCGAGAGCAGATGTTCAGACCTTGCTTCTTACCAACAAGTACAATACAGCAGAATGTTGGAGTGTCGCCCCTATGATAGTATGCTATTGTTGAAGAACCCCCCCCCCCTAAACAAGCACCAAAGAGAAGACTCTATACCAATCCAGCTTCCACATGAAAACTTAGCCCTGAGTAAGAACTTGATTGCAGCCTTGTGCGACCCAAGGCTGAAAATTCAACTAAGCTGCATTCCCTCCTGACCCACACAAACTGTTAAGACAAATAAACGGATTCTCACTGGGGCTAAGGATGCTGTTCAGTTTGCTGACTAACTAACTGCCTATCATGCACAAAGCCCTGGGTTTGACACCCCAGTACCTCTTAAACTGGATGAGGTAGTCCATGTCTGTGATCTCAACCCTTGGGAGGTGGAGGCAGAAGGATTAGAAAATCAAGGTTGCCGGGGCGGTGGTGGCGCACGCCTTTGATCCCAGCACTTGGGAGGCAGAGGCAGGCTGATTTCTGAGTTCGAGGCCAGCCTAGTCTACAGAGTGAGTGCCAGGACAGCCAGGACTACACAGAGAAACCCTGTCTTGAAAAACAAACAAAAAGAAAGAAAGAAAGAAAGAAAGAAAGAGAGAAAGAAAATCAAGGTTGTCCTTGATTACATTAGGAGTTTAAGGGCACCTGGGTCTATTTGAGACCCTGTCTCAAAATATAGATGTTTTGAGCTTCCAATTTTGTGATTTTTTTGCTATACAGCTATGGACTGCCAATCGTGAACTTTCACCACCTATGATTTTCTTTTTTGAGGTTTTGTTTCTGACTGTCCTCTTCCTGAGTCCTGTGACCACTGGTGCTCCATTCACATGCTCATCACCTTGAAATCAGTCGCAGGTTATAGCCATAATAGATTTTAATTCACAGTCATTAGAACTTCGAGTATTCACACTTAGCTCTCAAACCCCAGTGGTATGTTGCTGCTTCCAAGCTGTGTCCTCTGGCACATCATATATTCCTCTCCTGATCTACTGACCGTACATCAGATTTTCAAATTCACACTGCTGAGACGCTCGTCTGTGGTAACAGCATTGAGGCTTGTTAGGAATCCCCAGACAGACCCTCCTTCCCCACCCTCAGCCCACACCGCTGCAGTCCCTGCTGAGGGGACTTTGCATCTTTATTGCTTCCTGGAGTCTCCAGCCAAGTCCTGTTACAAAATGGAGCATGTCCACAAATGGAATTAAGCTGACCATTTGGGAAGAGGGTGGTATTGGGGCAGAGGTAGTGAGGGGCCGATAAAGCCAAACAATGATCCACTTGGAGGGAAATGTCATCAAATCTATCACTATGTAGAAGAGATGTACAATAATAAAAAATTAATTAAAAGGAGGGGGCAAGGTGTGGGGAACGTCTATAATCCCAGCACTCAGGAGGCAGAAACAAGAGCATCGGGAGTTCAAGACCATTCTTGACTAACACAGTGGGTTAAAGGATAGCCTGGGATATCATCTTCCTCCTCCTTCTCCTTTTCTTCAGTTATAAATATAATCAACTATATCTATTAATTATAATAATTCTAATGATAAAACTAAGAAGACGAAATTATAAATACAATTAGTTGCATTTATATAATTACATAAACATAATTATATTTATTATTATTATCATTCATTATTATTATAAAACTCAAGAAGCAAGGCTGGGGAGATGACTTAGTGGATAAAGGACCAAGTATTAAGAACCTGAGTTCTGTAAAGACTCATCTTCTTCAGCCAGATGTAGAAATGCTGAAAATCAATATAAATTCAACCATGAGGATGGCAGAAGACAAGAGTCTACACAGCTGTTCTCTGAGAGGCTCTACCAGCAGCTGACTGAGACAGATGCAGATACTTACAGTCAACCACTGGACTGAGGACAAGGACCCCTATGGGAGAAGATGTGCCTAGTCCTGTAGAGACTTGAAGCCCCAGGGGAGTGGGATGTGGGGGAAAACTGGGGGGAGGGTGACAACGGTGGGTGGGAGAGCACCCTCTCAGAGGCAAAGGGGAGGGCTGAAGAATTCTTAGGGGCAACTGGGAAGAAGGAAACATTTGGAATGTAAATAATTAAAAAAAAAAAAAAAAGAACATGAGTTTTGTAATACCAGTACTCCCTTTGAGATGGGAGGTGGAGACTGAAGAGCCTCTAAAAGCTCTCCAGCTAGCTAGCCTGGAGTTCGTAGCAACAATACAAAAAGGAGACCCTGCCTCAAACAAGGCAGGAGGTGAGAACCAACATCCAAGGTAGTCCTCTAATCTCCATACATATGCCATGGTACCCTTGCACCCAGTCTCAGTCAGTCTGTCTGTCTGTCTCTCTGTCCTTGCACCCAGTCTCAGTCAGTCTGTCTGTCTGTCTGTCTGTCTGTCTGTCTGTCTCTCTCTCTCTCTCTCACATACACACACACACACACACACACACACACACACACACACACAACTTATGTACACATAAAAAGATTTTTAAAAATTCAAGGACCTGGAGGGTTGGCTCAATGGGTGATGGTGTATGCTGTTAAATATAACCCCCCGAGTTTGATCCCCAGACCCACACAGTGAAGGAGAAAAGCAAGTGCCATAAATTTTCCTCTGACCTCTTCACACATGCTTGTGACACGCATGTGTACACATGGACACACACGATAAGTAAATAACTATAATTTTAAAACATACAAGGAGCAGGTCTGAGGCTGCTCTGCTCACCTGTGACCATCAGCTCTAAGTGCTGACTCTGTCCTGACCACTTGAGGGAGGCTGCTGTTCTATAGGTACAGAAGTAGCCCCCAGCATCTTCAGGCTGCAGGTTAGTGAGGTGGAACTCAGCTTCCTTTCCCAGTGACTTCTTCTGTTGCTGATACTGAGGGTTGTGCAACCTTCCAAGAGTGACTGTAACATTCTGGAAATGAGTCCGGCATCGGAGAGTGACGTTACTCTTGCACTTGACCACAGAGCTGGGCCAGGCATTGAGGAAAGGCCTGGGAAGTTCTTCTGAAAAGAATTCAGAGTTAATTGATTCTTTATCTCAGTGTACCCCTTCTAGGATTCTGAGGATTAAAGGTGTGATGGTCAATCTCAATTAGAGTTCTAATGGGATCTATAATTAACATGGAGACAGGCTTTTTGCCTGTGAGAGACTATGTTGACTAGTTTAATTGAGATGAAAAGAGCCATCCACTGTGGGTGGAAACATTCCCTAGGCTGTGGTCTTCAATTGCATAAAATGAAGAGGGTTAGTAGGCAAGCTCAGCGGATAAAAGTGTTCACTGCCAAGCCTGACAATCTGAGTTTGATACCCTAAACTCACATTTATGAGAGGAGAAAACTGACTCAAAATCCTCTGAACTCCACACACATGCTATAACATGTCCACATCTCACAAATCCATATACATAAATAAATGCAAGAATATTTTTAAGGAGAAAGTGATCTGAGCATAAGGAGTAATTGGTCTCTCATTTTGTTGTTGTTGTTGTTGTTGTTTTGTTTGTTTTTTGAGACAGGGTTTCTCTGTGTAGCCCTGGCTGTCCTGGAACTCACTCTGTAGACCAGGCTGGCCTCGAACTCAGAAATCCACCTGCCTCTGCCTCCTCGAAGTGCTGGGATTAAATGGTCTCTCATTCTTAAACTATCCTTTCTTAAGGCTGGAGAAATGGCTTTATGGCTAAGAACATTCCAGAGGACCCATGTCAGGCATGCTTAATAACCTATAACTCAAGCTCCAGGGCATCTGACACCTCTGGCTTACAAAGGTACCTGCATTCATGTACACAAACACATATGCATAAACACAATTTAAAATATTTAAAATTATTTTATTCTTGTTGTTGTTTAATTTTAGGGATGGAAAGATGGGTCAGGGTTAACAGCACTGACTGCTCTTGCAGAGAACCAGGTTGGATTCCAACACCCAAGTAACAGTTCACAACTGCCTGTAACTCCAGCTCCAGGGGATCTTATGCCCTCTTCTGGCTCCTTTTGGTACTGCACACACATGGTATATCCATATAAAATCACCAAAATACTCATATACATAAATAAAATAAAATCTTAGTGTGTGTGTGAGTGTGCGTGCATGCAGTTTGTGTGAAATACATGTGGGCTACAATGTGTATACAGATGTCAGAAGCCCATTTTGGGGAGTTGATTCTCTCCTTCTATTGTGTGGGTTCCAGGTTGTCAGTCTTGGCAGCAACTGCCTTTATTCAGTGAACCATCTCATCTGACCATTCTCTAATACTTGACTATTGATGGCGTGTGATCCATTACCTCAAGCTCCTGTGGCTGTGACTTCCCCACCAGGACGGGCTGCAACTTCAAGCAGTAGAACAAAACAAGCCCTTTCTCCCTGAAGTTGCTTTGTCTCGGCTCACCTCAAATTCAGGACTTGAAATCTCCACCCTGGACAATTCTGTCCCTCAAGAAACCCTATATAAAGTCTACCTCCCACTCAGTTTTCTGATGCTCCTCACCTAAGCAGAGGTAGCCACACTCTTGTGTCTGTCCCAATAAATCTCTCGTATGAGGTTTGTTGTGCAGTGTGACTCTGTGGTGTTCCTTGGTTCCCGACAACCAGGATACCTTTTTCTTCAGAGCTGTAACATTTTACAGCTGCTACAGAAGGAGAAGATTACGGACAGTGGCTCGCGAGAACACTCAGAGGTCACGTGGGAGGAAACTCACCCTTCGCATCCTCATCTTGGTAGCACAGACACAGCCCTGGAAGAGAAACCTCAGTGAGACACTGCTCGGTGTCTGTTTCCTCTGACTTGAAACACTGCCCCACCGCTGAGAAGGAGAGTATAAAGCTGGGGGAGTGAACGAAACTCACAAGGCTCAGGAAGTAAACAAAACCTGCAAGGCTCTGGAAGGTTTCCAAGCTCAGGATATTCACAAGACCTTCCCCCAGGAGTTAGAAAGGCAATCACTATTGCTTTAAGAAGAGAGTCTTCAGTCCACAGAATTTGCAGGAATGCAATGCAGCTTTTAGGAGTTGTGGCTTATTCTAGGGTCAGCTTTTTCATGACGTGGCTGACTACGTTAGCCCAGTTCTTATAAGTAATCTCTTATCCTCCTAGTAAAATTCACTGGTTTACCAAGACAGAGTTGGGTGGAATTCAGGTAGGAAAGTTGTAGATAGTTGAGCAACACAAGATGCCACTTGGCTAGAATAATATATACACTGTTTTCCGTACAATACATGTACCAGCCTGAGACGACCACATGTACACCTGAATGCAAATAAGCATTAGGCCATTCCTTCCTAACAACTGCTTGGTAACTTTTCTTTTGTGTCCAAAAACATTCTAAAACTTTTCCTGAAACGAAGTGAAATGGGTCAAGAAGTTTGGGGTGCATATGAAGTAAATCAAAATATGTCCTTTGAATAAGTGTTTAGGGGGGAAAGTCCTGTAATTTAGCAATATTAATTACTAATTAAAAATAATAGTAATATGATACCAGCACATGACTAAAATCAGGTGCATCATGGATAAAGACATGTGCAGAGAACAAAGGCTTACATATCCAAGCCCATCAATCAGATCCAAAAGGCCATCTACATCCTGGGCCCTAGCAACCAGCTCCTCCTTCTAGACCCACAAAGGAAAGCTCCAGGAGGTGACCATGGGTTCTAGAGCCCTCTAGGTCAAGTAGCCTGCTGTGCTCTTACAGTGCATCTGACCTGTTTTCTCTTTGCTTCTGAATAAAACCCCTTGCTACTTTATCATTTGTTTATATGTCTCCAGTTATTTGAACAAAACACCTCAAACCTGGAAATACCCAGTCCAGACAGACCTCCAGTAACAGAATCATTTCTTTGACCTCTTGTCAGTGTCCTATCTGGAGTGATAGCTATTTGTTTGAGTTCTAGCCTGTTCCAGTTTCATTCTGTTGCTGTGGTAAAAAAAAAAAAAGACTCCTGTGGAAAGCAGTTTGGAGAAGAAAGGGTTCATTTAGCTTACAATCCATCCCTGAGGGAAAAGAGGGAGGGAACTTAGAAACCACTGAGGGATTGCTTGCTGGCTCACTCACTCATCCAGGTTCATACTCAGCTGGCTGTTTTATATAACCCAGGCCCACCTGACTAGGGATGGTGCCACCTATAGTGGACTAGGCCCTCCTGCATAAATTAATAATGAAGACAATCCGCCACAGATATGCCCAAGTTGACCTAGGCAATTCCTTAGTGGAGCATTCCTCTAAGGTGACTCTAGGCTGTGTCAAATTAGCAATTAACACTAACCAAGACAGACCTTGATCCAGGGCTAGGGAATATAAGTCAGTTGGTAGAGTGTTCACCTGGCACACACAAAACACTAAATTCTACCCCAAGCTCCGCATACAGTGGGCATTAATTTGTGCTTCGATCTCTGCCCTTGGAAAGCAGAGGAAGGAGAATGAACTGGGAAAAAAAACATGCTAACTAAAAGCAAGAGACCAAGGGTTACACATTGTGTCATTTTGTTTCATACCTTATCCAGAAGATGCAGATCCAGAGACAGAAAGCTTGTTAGTAGATGCCAGGAGCAGGAGGTGTGGGGTGCTTAGTGAGCAAGGTGTTTCTGTGGGGGTGATGGCAAGATCTGGGAACTAGAAAGATGTGGTGGTTGCACAACACCGTGAATATGCCAACTGTCCCTGCTGTGTAGACTTCCAAGTGGCTGGTTTAATGTTCTGTGACGCTCACCTCAGTAACTGTTTAAAAATCAATGTAACTTGGGTATTTTTACCCTCTTTCACATGGAGAGTTGTCTGAATCTACAGCAGTGGTCAACACGACCAAGCCACTTAAAACTGCAGCACCTTTGATAGGCAATGCTGGCACGTACCTTTAAGCTCAGCACTTGGGAGGCAGAGGCAGGCAGATCTCTGAGTTCAAGGCCAGCCTGGTCTACAGAGTGAGTTCCAGGACAGATGAAGCCCAAAGCTGGAGAACTCGGGTTCTGAAAGCAGGGCTCTGTCTGGGCCACTGTAGTTCTACAGTTTTGAAAGCTCATTCACTGTGGTGGTTTGAACAAGAATGGACTCCATAGGCTCACATATTCAAATACTTCGTCTCTAGTTGGTAGAACTGTGTGGGAAGGATTAAGAGGTGTGCCTTGCTGGAGGAGTTACTGAACTAGAGTTAGAGACAGGAGCCACCATGTGGTTGTTGGGATTAGATCCCTGGTCCTCTGGAAAGGCAGTCAGTAGTTTTAACATGAGCTATCTCTCCACACCCACATATATTTTATATAAATATTTATTCCTCGACATTTCACATGCATATACAATATATCTTTTTTTTCTAAAAAGGGTTTCTCTGTGTAGCCCTGCCTGTCCTGGAACTCACTCTGTGGACCAGGCTGGCCTCAAACTCAGAAATCCACCTGCCTCTGCCTCCCAAGTGCTGGGATTAAAGGCATGCGCCACCACTGCCTGGCTATATACAATATCTTCAAATCATTTTCCCTCATTCTCCCCTTTAACTCCCTCCTAGACCCACATCTATTTATCTATCTTTCTTTCTCTTTCTTTTTAAAAAAATATATTTGTAAAGACTTTATGTGTGTGAGCACACTGTCACTGTCTTCAGATACACCAGAAGAGGGCACTGGATCTCATTACAGATGGTTGTGAGCCACCATGTGGTTGCTGGGAATTGAACTCAGGACTCTAGAAGAGCAAGCAGTGCTCTTAACCACTGAACCATCTCTCCAGCCCCCTCTTTCTCTTTCTTAACTCATTGAGTTCGATTGGTGTTGCCCATATGTCTATAGGCACAGAGTCAACCAGTGAGACATGGAAAACCTACTTCTGGTTGCACACCTAAACCAAACTGGCTCTCCTTCCCTAAGCAGTAATTAGCTTTTCAGCTAGGGGTGGAACCTCAGGAGTCCCTCACCCTTCCATTCAGGAATCCCCCCAAACTCCAGACAGGGTTTTCTCTATATGGCCCTGGTTGTCCTGGAACTCACTCTGTAGACCAGGCTAGCCTTGAACTCACAGAGATCTGCCTGCCTCTGCTTTCCACATGCTAGGCTTAAAGGCATTGATTACCACCACTCGGCTTTATCATGTACTAGTGTGTGTATGATGTATGTATGTTCTTGTGAGAACATCCAAGTGCATACATACCATGGCATCCATGTAGTTATCAGCTTGCAGGATTTGGTTCGCCTCCATCATGAGACTAATGTTCAGGAATTAAACTCTGTAGTTAGATTTGAATGTCAAGTGCTTTTGCCCACTAAGTCATCTTTCTGGCCTTATTTTTCTCATTTAAAATTCATATAGAGAGAGAGCCAGGCAGTAGTGGTACATGCCTTTAATCCCAGAACTCAGGAGGCAGAAGCAGGCAGGTCTCTGAATTTGAGGCCAGCCTGGTCTACAGACTGAGTTCCAGGATAGCCAGTGCTACACAGAAAAACTATATCTATAAACAAACAAACAAACAAACAAACATCCATGTACATTTTAAAATGTGTATCGCTATTTGGCTTGTATGAATGTCTGTGTACCATCTGCATGCTTAGTGCCAACAAAGAGCAGAAGAAATCTGTGAAATTTCCCAGACTGGAAATATATTCCAGCTGGTAGAGTGCTTGCCTGGCATGCACAGGGCCTGGGTTTGAGTTCCAGAACTGCCTAAACCAGGTGTGGTGGCAGATACCAGCACTTTGGTGGTGGAAGCAAGAGGATCCAAAGTTCAAGATCATCGTTGACTCCATGGCAAGGTCAAGGGCAGCCTTCGATACTGCGGTTCTGTCTGAAGGAAGGGAGAGAGAGAGAGAGAAGAAGCCTGCCAACAGAGGTGGACCAGCCCGTCTTACATCACAGCTCCTTGCCTGGAACAGCTATAGCCATGGGGGAATGACAGTATCAAGGGCTGATTTGTGCTCTCATCAGTTAAATCATGTACAGGGGGCTGGAGAGATGGCTCAGCCATTAAGAGCACTGACTGCTCTTGAAGAGGACCAGGGTTCGATATCCAACACCCACGGGGCAGCTCACAACCAATTGGAACATCAGTTCTAAGGCATTCAATGCCCTCTTCTAACCTCTGAAGGCACTGCATACCTATGGCGCACAGATACACATATAGACAAAACAACCATACATAAAACTAAATAAATAATATAGAAATAAGTCAATAAATCACATTTATTAGGAAGTAGTCATGCTTAGCTTTTGCAATTGTAGCTAGGCTAAGATAAAGCTATCCTGGACTAAACTGGTATCACTCAGAAGAGATAAAGAGATACAGACAGGGAAAGCATAAAGATTTAGGTAGGGTTACATCCATAGATCAAAGAATGTCCACAAAGCTGGGCATGGTGACACAGGCCTGTAAATCCCAGCCCTTCAGGGACTGAGTTAGGGGACTGTCTAATATTTGAAGACAACCGGGTCTACATAACAAGTTGCAGGCCAGACAGGACCAGATTAAAAAAAATTTGTATAAAAACAAAACAAACAAAAACAGGGAGCTGGAGGAGTGGCTCAGAGGTTAAGAATACTGATGGTCCTGCGTTCAATTCCTAGCAACCACAGGATGGCTCACAACCATCTGTAATGGGATCTGATGTTCTCTTTTGGTGTGTCTGAAGACATCGACGGTATACTCATATGCATAAAATAAATAAATCCTTTTAAAAACAAACAAACAAAAACAACAACCGTGGAGCTAATGAGATGGCCTAGCAGGTGAGTGTGATTGTCGCCAAGCCTGAAGACATGCCTTCAGTAACACAGACCTACATGATGGGAGGAGAGAATTGATTCCAGAAAGTTGTCCTCTGCTTGTGGCTTGTATGTGCCCACTTATAGACACAAAATAAATAAATAAAAGTTGCTGGGTGTGGTGATACTTCCCTTTTATCCCAGTACTCAGGAGGTAGAGGCAGGTGGATCTCTGTAGATTCCAGGCCAGCCCCATTTACTTTGTAAAATCCTGTGTAGTGGTTTGAATGAAAATGGCCCCCACAGGCTCTTAGGGCGTGGCCTTATTTGAAAGGATTAGGACATGTGGCCTTGTTGGAGAAACTGTGTCACTTGGAGTAGGCTTTGACAGTTCAAATGCTCAAGCTGAAAGGCCCGGGACTCCCCAGAAGGGGGGTCCACTAGAGTCACAGGATAGCACGCACCCAAAGGACACACGAGAGACCGTCTTGCTGTAAAGCACATGAGGTGGTTTATTAAATCAGAGCTCTGGGCCAGCCCATATCCCCATATCTCACATAGGGGATAGAGGGACTGACCCCGTGGCTCAGGGGTATAGCGCTTATATATGGGCGGGGTAGGGAAAAAGCGAACTTTCGCGCGGGTGCACGGGATCGGTTGTTTTACTTTTTTGAACACTAGTAGGCCGTACCATGGGGGCAGGGTGTAGTTCCTCCCTTGGCCAGTCAGTTTCCGGGATGTTCTTAACAGGCCTTTGTCTTGTAACTCCCCCTCCTCTGTAACTAATTAGAAGGGCCCAAACCTGCTGGCAGGTGCTTTTCTGCCCAAGGTCTAAGGCGAAAAATTTACACATATTTCATAAAATGGCCTTTATAATTTTTCACTCTACAAAGCCAGGCCTAGTCTCCCACCCCATCTCTCTCTCTCTCTCTCTCTCTGCTGCCTGCTGATGCAGATGTAGGACCCTCAGCTCCCTCTCCTGACCCATGTCTGCCTGTGTGCTCCCACGTTTCCTGCCATTATGACAATGGACTAAGCCTTTGGACCTGCAAGTCAATAAAATTCCAATAAATTTTTTTATAAGAGTTGCTGTGAGCCAGGCAGTGGTGGCGCACGCCTTTAATCCCAGCACTTGGGAGGCAGAGGCAGGCGGATTTCTGAGTTCGAGGCCAGCCTGGTCTACAGAGTGAGTTCCAGGACAGCCAGGGCTACACAGAGAAACCCTGTCTCGAAAAAACAATTTAAAAAAAAAAAAAAAGGAGAAAACTAAAAGAGTTGCTGTGGTTATGGTGTTTCTTCAGTGCAATATAAACCCTTACAAGACACCCTGTCTTTTAAAAAATACAATTTAAAAATGTAAACCAACAGCAACGACAAGTAATGCCCCCAAACACATTGCCAGTTGCCACCAGAAGCTACAAAAGCCACAAGAGACACTTGGAGCAGGATCTCCCTTCCAAAGGAACCAATGGTATCTACCTACATCTTGAGTTCTGTGGCTCGAGTAACCCAGAAAATCATTTCCCTTTATTTTAAACCAACAGGTTGGTGGCACTTGGGTACAGCAGTCCCAGTAAAGCAACACAGAGTGTATGAGGGTATTTCTCGGAGGAGCTGTTCACCCTGTCCTGTGGCCGGGGTTTGGAGGTACTGCGGATGGAGACTCTCCCTATAAGCCATACCCAGAGAGGAGAGCACTGGCCTAAGGGGAAGATGTCGAGTAGAAAACGGGGAACAGGGCAGATGCGGCTTTTTGATTGTCACCCTGCCACACACACCCTACCCCTACTCTTGCATCAGGTAGGAACTAGAGGTCTCGTAAAGGGGAGCTGCTGTCTGATATAACCAAACCAACAATCCTACCTTCCTCTTCAGGTTCTGAGGCCGGTTCCAAGAGGTTAGGCTCAAACCCAAGGTGTTAAAATTAACTCAAGGATGTGAATGGTTGGAAAAATCTGCATCTATCATACCCCTTAGCTCTGTGGTTGGCAGTTCCTACGCCTCAACCACTTTCTAATCTAGTGGCATGACTAAGCAAGACTGTGGGGCCCAGAAAGGAGATGCAGAGACTCCAAGGAACTTGCACTTCTTGCAGTTAGCAGGGTCTTTTAGGTGTGGCACTGGTACTGAAGTACTTGGGACGTCCCTGCCCCCCACCCCCATTCCCACCTCACCCCTGCCTCTCACACCCACACAAAGACTCATCTGTGCATTTCCATGGTCTCCACCTTGACCCCCCACTGTGAGGTTTTCTCACATAGCCAAACAATTGTCACAGCCTTAGAGACTCACCCAGGCAAAGCAGGTATATGAAATCTATGTCCATTGCTTCCCTTATCCCCAAGTGAAGATCTAGTCTTCCGATCTCAGGAAGAAGAGGCAGAAGTCTACCACAGTTCTTTCCTGGCCCCACTTTGTCCCTGGAACCTGCAGGCTGAAGCTTTGTTTGCCCCGACACTAGGGTTGCTTGCATAGCTGTTTGCACAATTTCCTTTCTGAACTGACCCAGGACGCAAGAAGCCATGAATGATAACATCTTCTCCCTCAGTCCATGTGAAGCCCTGTCCACCTTGGGACCTAACCTCCTTAACTGAAATCTCACCTGAGATGTTTTCTATTTTCATTTGTTCATTTTGGACAATTTCATGCTCACCCCTACTTTCTACTCCACTAGCCCCCTCTTTCCAAACTAGCCCCCCCTGCACTCACACCCCTCCTATCCATCCCTCCTACCCTTCCTTCCTTTTTTTCTTTCTTTTTCTGGTGTTACATTTTTTATTATTATTCTCTTCTGGTTATTTTAGTCTGCTTATTTTATGACAGTCATGTCTTTAAGCAGATTATTTTCTTCTATCCTTCTGAAATTGGTTTTCTTTGAACATTTCATCAATGTATACAATGTATCTTGATCATATAATGTAGCTTCTCAAATTCCTTGTATCTCCCCCTTAACTTCTTGTCTTCCATTTAAGATTATTCACTTTAAGGGCTGGAGAGCTGGCTCAGTGGTTAAGAACACATGTCTCTCTTCCAAAGAACCTGAGTTCCAGTCCCAGCACCCAAGTCAGGTGGCTTACAACTGCCTGTAACTTCAGCTTTAGGAGACCTAACATCTCTGTCTTTGATCACCTGCTCTCCCATGCACCTACCCACACACGAATACACATACACACATGTAATTATACATATATAAAATTAGTTACATACATATAATTAAACAGCAAAAATAAAATATTAAAAATAAACTTTATTTTATTTTATTTTTTTATTTTTTGGTTTTTCAAGACAGGGTTCCTTCATGTAGCACTGGTTGCCTGGAACTCACTCTGTAGACCAGGCTGGCCTCGAACTGACATATGGGGAAGTGGGCGTAATCAGCAATAGTTCTTTGGGGGCGAGTTTGATCTTCTTTCTCAACAATTCAGTCCTGTAGCAAACACCAAACGACTCAGCAGCTGCAGACCAATCCTTTCGGCAAGCAGACACCAGGCATGAACCAGCAGTTGCAGTTCAATCCTGAAGAAACCACCAGGCTCACCAGCCAACCTAAGGCAAGGCAGTGGAAGCCGTGAGATGCTGCAGGAACCTCACGAGCAGTTCTTGGGCAAGCTTCTCTCAATGGCAGCGTTATCACAAGTTGAGCTCAACAACGCTATGTAAGGAAAACCAATACATGTGTGTGAAGAATAGAGAGGTGAAGCAAACCAGACCAAGGCTCAGTGCTCGTCTTCCACTGTCTGTGGGATAATATTTATACTATGTCATCAAGCGTCCTTTCATGTGTTTACTATATTCAAAAATCCCTTCACCTGTGTGCCCCAGCAAACCATCATCTGACATAACTTTCCAAAGAAACCACAGTTTTCACTTCACAGAACCCGGAGTAACAGGCAGTTGCTGCCACAATGTGGGTGCTGGGGAACCAAATGCCACTCCTCTGTCAAAGCAACATGTGTGCTTAACCACTGAAGCATCTTTCTAGCTCCTGTTTCTTTTTTTTAAGATTTATTTATTTCATTTATATGAGTACACTGTTGCCGTCCTCAGACACACCAGAAGAGGGCATTGGATCCCATTACAGATAGTTGTGAGCCTCCATGTGCTTGCTGGAAATTGAACTTAGGACCTCTAGGAAGAGCAGTCAGTGCTCTTAACCACTGAGCCATCTCTCCAAGCCCTAACCCCTGTTTCTTATCACTACCCTATGGTGAAAAGAATCTTCCTTTGTGTCTATGTGGAGATACCTGTGACACCACTAGGTGGGACCTGTTTTTTAGATGAACTCATATTGATTTAGGGTATAGTACTCTATAACTATAAGTTATAGTTGGACAAATTGGTTATAGACAGAAGCTGGGGAACCCTGTGGTTGAATTAGGGAAAGGCTGGAAGAAGCTGAGGAAGAGGGTGACCCCATAGGAACACCAGCAGTCTCAACTAACCTGGACCCCTGAGATCTCTCAGACACTGAGCTACCAACCAGGCAGCATACACCGACTGCTCTGAGGCCCCTAACACAGATATAGCAGAGGACTGCAGGGTCTGTCCTCAGTGAGAGAAGATGCACCTAACCCTTAAGAGACTTGAGGCCCCAGGGAGTGGGGAGGTCTGGGGTGGAGGGGGTGGGGACATCCTCTTGGAGACAGGGAGGAGGAATGGGATGAAAAAATATCAGAGGGTTGTGGGGAAGAAATCTCGAGGGCGGGAGGAAGAGGGAGTCCGGCGGCCGGTCCCGCGGCGGTCTGGCATCAGGGTCCCGGGCGGGCTTCCCACGCCGCCAGCGGAGGGTCCTACGTTGGTACAGCCGCTGTGGGCTGGCGGTGGGCGGCTCAAGTTTCCAAAGGCTGGGAACCTGGCAGGTGGAAGATCAGGCGAAAAGTGGAGTCCAGTTTCCAAAGCTTTTATTGTTCATGGCATGGTAAATGGATGTAGTTGGTATGCGCTTCCCCCCCACCCCCAAAGGCCAGGGGAGCCCAATTTTATAGGGAGGGGAAAAAGGGAGGGAATAACTTAATTAGCTGCGCCCCTGGCCTTTTGATAATTCATTAATATTTAAATCTCTGGAGGTGGAGACTTGTTAATCACGCCCTCTACCTGTGTATTACGTGACTGAAGGTGGCAGGTTAAATGGAGTTACCTCATCCAAGGCCCAACAGAGGGTAGACCAGGAAGAGGATAATGACTGGACTATTAAAAAAAGATTAAATAATAATAATAAGAAGAAGAAGAAGAAAGAGTTCAAACACAATAAAGGAAAGAAAAAACCCTCTGTCTTGAAAAAAAAAAACAAAAACAAACAAGCAAAAAGGAGTGTTTGGTTATTTTACCAGGGTCTATTTGGAGACAGCCGCTCACTAGGCCAGGCTTCAGCCAGAAAGCCTCCCATTCTCAGCGCGGTTACAGCAGCCAGAACAACTATGAGTTGAAATGCTATTCCTTTACCTTCTTTGTGTGTGTGTGTATGTGTGTGTGTGTGTGTGTGTGTGTGTGTTCAGCTCTGCCTCAGCTTTTCCCCCTTTGCTTGGCTTTACCTCATTTCTGCCTCTTCTCTCTTCCCTTTCTCCTCTCCCTGGATGTATTAGGAGTTAATCTTAGGCACAACACATAGATCTACAGAACACAGACATCAGTGGCAGGTCAGCATGTGTCCTCAGACTACAACATGCTGTGTTGGCAGTGAGCTTCAGAGAATGTGAACCTAACAGAGGAAAGTCTGGTTCACTCTGTATATCCCCTTCACTCAAGAGGAGCTGTTGAATTACGTCGTAAAAGACAAGGGAGATGGCTAGGTGGGTAAAGTGCCTGAACCCCAGAACCCACATAAAGCTGAATACAATAATGTGCATCTAAAACCCATATGCACTTCAGTGAGATAAGAGGAGATTCCAAAGAAGCTTGTGGGCCAGTTAGCTTGGCATCTGCAGCTGTGAACTGCAAGAGACCCTTGTTTCAAACAAGACAGAAAGCAAGAACTAATACTAGCCAAAGTTGTCTTCTGACCTTGATACGTGAACCTTGGCATGAGTGCCTGCACTTATACACATAAACACACACACCCTAAAAGCAGAAGAAAGAGGAGGGAAAAAGGAAAGAGGAGGAAGAAGGAGAGGAGGAATAGGTGCTGATGTAATGCTTCGCATTGGTCTGTCCTTAAAGGAGCCAGCACATGAATCACCTCATCTCAAAGATGCATTCATAATGAAATGCATCAACAACAATGTTACCTGCAGGCAAGACTGTGGAGAGCTTTGGGGGCCACTTGACAGGAATCTGACATTGGCCAAGGACAAGGAAATGGGCTTCAGGCAGGAATCTAATTTTAGGCTAAAACAGAGAAGTAGTTTCAGTCAGGAATCTAAGTCTTAGGCTAGAACAAAGAAGTAGGCCTCAGGCATTGACTATGACTGTGGGCTAGGACAGGGAAGTAGGTTCACATATTTTGGTCATCCTGATGAGCCCTTAGAAACAGTGATCATGATGTAAAACCCAAATGAAAAGGACCTCACCGATCCCTGGAGAACTGCAGACGCACCCCAAATCACTCACGAGAAACACAACTTGATGCAATCACAAGAGGTTTACTGGCTAGCCAGGGCTGTTTTCCCAAAAGCCCAGAGAAATTCAGCCAAGAACAAAAGAAGTTTACAGCTTTTAAGGGGGAATCTACCAACCAGGTGGGGGTGGAGTTAGGGAAGGGGGGAAGGCTGAGAGTGGAGTTAGGGAAGAGGGAAGGAGGGGGAACAGGTCACTAGGTCATCGATACATTTGATCTCAAATTCTTAAGATGGATGGTGTGTCACTTTATAATTGGCTATTTCGAACTAGTTTCACACTATATATCATGAGCTCCAGTTCAAGGGGTCAGGCTAATCTTGAATTTTTAGCATCCTGGCACCAGTTGTCTCAGGGCTGTTAGTTCAAAGCGTGGCCAGGCTAATCTCGGGCCCATAGCATCCTGACACCATACATCTTAGGGTTTGTTTAGTTAGGGCCATCTGTTCAAATGCTCAGCTAATTTCCTGGGACTGAGGCGACACAGTGTTTGACTTACAGGTTTTTATGTCTTTGCTTTTAAGAGTAGGGTTCAGGGGATCAACTTATGATTTTTCTATCTTTCAATGAGAGTGATCACAAGATTTTGTTTATTGCCCTGTTTGTTCCTTGACTATTTGCATTTATTGTAGTGCTGGTTCCTCAACCTAGAACTGACCTAAATACTTGCATGTAATTAAAATGGTTTAAAAGAAAATTGAGAAAGAAATAAACCTTCCTCAGCCTTCAGCCTCAGAACTGGCTGAGGTCATGCTGCAATATTGTCTAATCGTCTTTTTTTTTTTTTTTTTTTTTTTACGTTTTTTTTTTTATATATACAGTGTTCTGCTTGCATATATACTTACAGGCCAGAAGAGGGCACCAGATCTTGTTATAGATGGTTACGAGCTGCCATGTGGTTGCTGGGAATTGAACTCAGGACCACTGGAAGGGCAACCAGTGCTCTTAACCTCTGAGCCATCTCTCTAGCCTGTGTCTTTTTTCTTTTTAATCCTCACTCCTGTGCTGGAGAACCTGTTGTCTGACTGGGCTGGCTTGGTCACAAGATCCCAGAGTAAGGCAGGTAACATCACTGTTACTTAGGAAAGTCATTCTTCACCACTCATTACTGACCACAGACTTTCTTATCTAACAGAAAGTCTCAAGGGCAAAAAGAAGAATTTACAAGCAAGGTGTGTGGCATTTAATGGGACAACATTCTCACAGGAAACTTTGGATAGTTTTGGAGACTTAAAACCTTAAAGAAACAATATCAAAGAGAAAATCCACTTATAATTGTTTACATGTCCATGTATATGTATACGAATAGGTGTAGGAGATCAAATGCCTCTACAGAGAAAACATTAAGATACCAAAGATAGAAGACACTAGACGATGAAAAGACCTCCCCTGCTCATGGACAGGCAGAATTCCTAATGTTAAAATGGCTAGATTACGTAAAGCAATCCACAGATTTGATGCAATCTTTATTAAAAATCTTAATGACATTCTTCACAGTACTAGAAGAAACAATGCTAAAACTCATAGGAGATCACACAAGACTTAGAATAGCAAAACCAGTCCTTAGCAGAAAAGGCCATGTTGGAAGCATCATGATACCCAATCTCAAATGATATTACAGTCATGGCAACAGCAACAAGCCCACAAAACCCAGAATGGCACTAATGTAAAAACAGACATGTAGAGCAGTCAAATAGAATAGAAATCACCCCACGTGGTGTGTGGTCAAAAACACACATTGCAAGGTCTGGAGAGATGGCTCAGTGATTAAGTTAAGCACACTGACTGCTCTTCCAAAGGATCCAAGTTCAAATCTCAGCACCCACATGGCAGGTCACAACTGTCTGTAACTCCAGGTCCAGGGGAATTTGACACCCCAACACAGACATACATGCAGGTAAAACACAGGTACACATAGAATAGGAATAAATAAATAAAACATTTTTTAAAAAGCCAGGCATGGTGGTGCACATTTTTAATCCTAGTGCTCTAAGGGCAGAGGCAGGCAGATCTCTGTGGCTTCTGGGCCAGCCTGGGCTACAGAGTGAAACCTTGTCTCAAAAACAAACAAACAAACGAACAAATGAACAAACAAATAAACAAAAATTATAGAAAAGACAACATCTTTAGCAAATCTCTCCAGGAACACTGAAGTCTGCATGTTGAAGACAAAAGTAGATTCACACCTCTCACCCTGTGCAAAAATCAATTTTAAATATATCAAAGACCTTAGACCAGATGCTTTGACACTGTTAGATAGAAAACACTTCGGGATAATAGACATAGGCAAGGACCCACTGAAAACGTCTTGGATAGCACATTAAATGATCCAAAGACCTAACAAGCAAGATTACATAAAACTAAAAGCCTTCTCTATGAAAACAGAAACACTCTACAGTGTGAAGAGACATCATGCAGAATGGGGAAAAACCTTGTGTGATTATACAACAAACAGAGGATTAATATACAGAATATATAAAGAACTCTGAAGATTAAACAAAAATATATGAGCTAATAAACTGAATAGGCAGTTCTCAGAGCCAGAAACACAAAAGGCTGTTAAATAGAAGAAAAGGTATTCAGAGAAGTGCTAACTAAACCTCCCATGAGTCTGGGCACAGTGGTGCATGCCTTTAATCCTAGCATTCGGCAGGCAGATCTCTGTGAATTCAATCCAGCCTCCTCTACAAAGTGAATTCCAAGACACCCAGAACTGTTTAAACAAAGAAACTTGGTCTTGTAAACCAAAAACTGGCTCTGAGGTTGAGAGCACTGGCTTCTCTTTCAGAGGTCCTGAGTTCAATGTCCAGCAACCATATAGTGGCTCACAACCATCTATAATGGGATCTGATGCCCTCTTCTGTCTGATGCCTCTTCTGTCATGTACGCACACAGGCAAATAGAGCACCCATATACCTAAAATACACAAATAAAATTTAAATATAAAAAAATGTATGGTGGTGCACGCCTTTAATCCCAGCACTTGGGAGACAGAGGCAGGTGGATTTCTGAGTTCGAGGCCAGTCTGGTCTACAGAGTGAGTTCCAGGACAGCCAGGCTTACACAGAGAAACCCTGTCTCGAAAAACCAAAAAAAAAAAAAAAAAAAAAAAAAAAGTAAAAAGTAAAAAAAAAAAAAAACAGCTATGAGAGTCTACCTTATCACAATCGTAATGGCTAAAAGAGTATCAACAAATGCTGGTGACGATGTGGGGTGAGAGGTATCCTTAACACCACTGGTGGGAGTGTAAACTTGTACAGTTACTATAGAAATCAATATGGTTTCTCGGAAAAATTGACAATAAGACCACCATACAACCCAGCTACGCTACTCCTTGGTATATACCTGAAGGACTCTTAGGTCAATATACCAGAGAGATGCCTGCTCGTCCACATCTATTGCTCCCTTATTCACAATGGCCAGGAAACTAAACCAGCCTAGATGTCCATCAAATGTGATGTGTGTGTACATAACAGAATTTTATGCAGCCAGGAAGGAACTCAAAATCATGGTGTCTGCTGGAGGTCATTGTGTTAAATAAACTAGATTCAGAAAGATGAATATCATGTTTTCTTTCAAATGTAGAGCCTAGATTTAAAATATGTATATGTGCCTCTGTGTGTGTGCCCGTGTGTGTATGTGTGTGTGTGCGCGCGCGCGCGCGCGCGAGTGCGTGTTTATTTATATATGGGGGGGTCACTAAACCATTTATAATGGGATCTGATGCTCTGTTCTATCTGATGAGGGGATCATGAGAGGCGGGTATGAGAATTAGGAGGGGAAAAAGTGCATAATGAAACAACAAAGGAGACATGGGGACTTGTGGAGAGCCACACCGACACCGCGCGCCCTAAAGATGGCGCCTGTCGGATGCGCCAGAGCAGTACAACTCCTGGCTGGGCGGAGAGATGGGAGGACTTAGCAATCACCTGACCTGTTGCTGGGCCCGAGCCTATGGCTTGCAGTGGCGTGATGTGGCGTGCTGGGATGTCATTTCAGGGATATAAGGCTCACCCTAGGAGGAGGAGGGAGCCATCAGATCGCCCCGGGGCTCACCCATTTCTTTCAAGGCCTGAGTAAATTGCTGTTGGAAGGAACTGTTGTGCGTGTCTTTCTTCCCGCTGGTCGGGAGCTCGGCGCGCCACAGGGACTAACTGGGAGACAAGGAGGAAGCAGTTGGGGGGCAGTGGAAGATGACAAGGGCAGTGTGGGCGGCAAGGAGAGAAAATTCCTTGTAGCGTCACACTGATGAGATGAAACTCATTACCTTGTGTGCTGACTGTTAGTGATCAAATGCCTCACTAAAGCAAGCAAAGGAGGAGTTTGTTTTGACTCACTGTGTGAGGTTGCTGGCGGTTGCGGTGGGAAAGTCTGGGCAGCAGGATCTCGAGGCAGAAGGTCGCCTTGCATCCACAGTCGGGAAGGAGAGGAGGAGATAAACAGTGGGGCTAGGTTCACTTTAGCCTTTTTATCAAGTCTGAGATCCCAGCCCTTTGGTGGTACCACCTATGCTTAGACTGCGTCTTCCTACCTCATAACCTAATCTAGATAATTCCCCCATGGACAAGCCCAGATGCTGGTTTTCTTGCTGATTCTAAATCCCATTAATATTAACTTTATACTAATCTGAAAGTTTAATTAAAATGATAAGCCAGAGTAGCAGTACACTCCTTCAGACCTAGCATTCTGAGACAACAGCAGGCACATCTCTGAATTTGAGGCTAGCTTGGTCTACATAGTGACTTACAAGACCGGGTCAGAACTACATAGTGAGTCCTTGTTTCAATAATAAGGAATAGAAAGACGGCTCAGCAGTTAAACACTGACTGCTCTTCCAGAGGTCCTGAATTCAATTCCCAGCAACCACATGGTGGCTCACAACCATCTGTAATGGGATCAGATGCCCTCTTCTGGAGTGTCTGAAGACAGCAACATTGTACCCATAAATAAAACAAATAAATCTTTAAAAAAAAAAAAATTGCCAGGCAGTGGTGGCGCATGCCTTTAATCCCAGCACTTGGGAGGCAGACAGGCGGATCTCTGAGTTCGAGGCCAGCCTGGTCTACAGAGTGAGTTCCAGGATAGCCAGGGCTATACAGAGAAACCCTGTCTCAAAAATAAAACAAAAAAGAAAAACAAATATTGCATAGCTAAATAAAACATGTCTGCTGACTACGACAACCCCCACACTGGACAACCCCTGCACCCCGCACCCCGCACCCCGCACCCCGCACCCAACACACACACACACACACAAAGCCTTACCTATCACAGAGATCTCAAAGAGATTGCTGGGACCTGAGGCTCGATAGGGAGCCTTTGCCTGATAGGAAACACAGCTGTATTGCCCGGAGTCTCTGGTGGTCTGGTTCTGAAGAGAGAAGTCTAACACCATTCCTGTTGAGCTCTTCATCTGCACAGGAGTGTCCCACCTTCAGCAACGCAAACCGTATAGGTCCGAGGACACTGCCTGCTTTCTGGCACTGCAAAGTCACCTTGCTTCCTACAATCACTGTGCCCCGGTAGGCTTGGAAGGAGGGCTTAGGTAAGTACCCTGGAAGAGAAAGCGGCTCTGAGCTCAAGGGAAGAAGCTGTGGGCCCTGTGCTTATTCGTGTTCTTTTGTTTGTTTGTTTGTTTGTTTTCAAGAACCGGGTTTCTCAACGTAGCCCTGGTTGTCCCAGGACTTGCTCTGTAGACAAGGCTGGCCTCAAACTCAGAGATCCACGTGCCTCTGCCTCCTGAGCGCTGGGATCAAAGGCGTGTGCCAACACTTCCGGGAGAGGTTTTTTGTTCTGTTCTTTTGTTTCCGTTTGTTTTGTTTTTTCATTCTTGCTCTTGTGGCAGCGATCTCACGAACCTCATCCCTCTCACATTCTATTGTGACTCTAGGACACATTTTCCCCTCCCACAAGCCCTGGGTGGAGCCACATTCCTGCTCCTCTTTGCTCTGGAGATTCCCTTTACTTCCTCCCTTCTTCTAGTCCCTCCCTCACCCCCTGTCCGGCTCTCTGAGGTAGACAGTCCTCACCTGTGACCAACAGGAAAAGGGCATCGCTGGGCTGTGATGGTGTGTCATGGGATCATTTGTTGTAGTATTCACAGGTGTAGCGTCCACCATCATTCTGTCATAGCTCACTGATATTGAAGAATGAAAAATTATAAAAATCATTTTATAGAATATATACATATATAGATGCTTTTTAAGTTCTTTTAGGGACATGGAAATTTTTCTCTGAAACAAGCCAGGCCAGTTTCAGGAACTGGCTGTAAAGAATGAAAGTCATTCAGGTGGTAAAAACACAATGACAGGGCTGTGGCTTTACGGCTGGAGCTAGTGAGAAATAGTTGATAAATAGTTGGTAAATGACAGAGTAGGGCAGTGACATGGTGAAACCACATTTTTGAGAAAAATGATTGTACTGAGTAATTTCCATGGCTATTAACCTTTCAGGGTGGGTTTCTCTGAAATGTTTCACTATTCTTATGTTATATATCCTTGACAACCCCTCACCCCCTCCCCACTCCCCTGGTTTGTGGATTTCCTGTTTAAAAGACCCCTTAGCCCACCATTCGGGGCTAAATCTTGCTCTTGAGTTGCCAGCCAACTTCCCTAATAAAGCCTCTGCCAATTGCATCCAGGTACAGTATCTTGCGAGAGTTCTTGGGTGGCCGCGATTTCCCGAGACTTGACTGAGGGTCTCCCTAATTTGGGGGTCTTCAATATAAAAATCAGCCACCTCCTCTGTCAAATTATATGGCTTCATAAAATCCAGAATGAAAGCTTCCTTTTTGAGGATGAAGTGTTTACCTGGGGTAGCCTCTTACATCACATTGTCAAGTTGCTCTTGGTGGAAAGCACTGTGCTGGGCCAGGCACTGAGGCTGGGCTTGGGAAGAGGCCCTGGAAGGAAACTGCCCTGAGATTTATCTGAGATAGCCCAGATAACAACATGCTTGTTATGCAGTCGCAAATACCTGACTTGGACTTCTGGAAGTTTAATTAAAAAAAAAAAATCAGGGTTTGGTAGTGCATTCTTGTAATCTTGTAATTTCTTGTAATCTCATTGCTAAGGAAGTGAAGATGAAGACCCCCAAATTAGGGAGACCCTTACTCAAGTCTCAGGAAATCTCGGCCACCCAAAAACTCTCGAAAGACACAGTACCTGGATGCAAATGGCAGAGGCTTTATTAGGGAAATTGGCCTGCGGTCAAACCACAAGCTCTCTCCCAAGAGCAAGGTTTGGCACTGAGTGGTGGGTAAGGGGTCTTTTAAAGAGCAAAACCACAAACCAGGGGAGTGGGGAGGGGGGAGGGGTTGCCAAGGATACATAACATAAGAATAGTGAAACATTCCAGAGAAACCCACCCTAAAAGGTTAATAGCCATGGAAATTACTCAGTACAATCATTTTCTCAAAAATGTGGTTTCACCATGTCACTGCCCTACTCTGTCATTTACCAACTATTTATCAACTATTTATTCTCACTAGCTCCATCTGTAAAGCCACAGCCCTGTCATTGTGTTTTTACCACCTGAATGACTTTCATTCTTCACAGCCAGTTCCTGGAACTGGTCTGGCTTGTTTCAGAGAAAAGTTTCCATGTCCCTAAAAGAACTTAAAAAGCATCTATATATGTATATATTCTATAAAATGATTTTTATAATTTTTCATTCTTCAAAGACAGATGGATCTCTGGACTTCCAGGTCAGCTAGTCTAGATTAATTGACAGGCCTTGGAACCAATGAGAGACTTTGTCTCAAAAAAAAAAAAAATTACAGCACCACCATTACCCCCAAATAAAATAAAATAAGATAAAATAAAGGATGGAGGACTCCTGAAAAATAACATGTTGTTGACTTCTGGTTTCTACATGCATGCACATATGCATGTGGACTACACACAAAAGATATAAAAGGGGGAAGAAAAACAGGGTTTTTTGGGGAAGGATGAAGGAGTTTGTCTGAAGAACCACTTACCATTTTCAGGAATGTCTGTTTGCCCAACACACAGCCGGGGGTGGGGAGGAGAATCACTCATGAGGCACAAGTTCCTGCCTGGAGTCACATAGTCATCCTCCCTGGTCCTGAGAAGCACTATCATGTTACCACTTGGGGTCTCCCTCTCAGGAGCTGCGTGCTTCCTACTCTGAACTGTAGCTTCATCTTGTTTCTGGGATTGACCATTATCATCTTGTTGCTCTTATTCCAAGGGTTCCATCAGCTTGTTCCAGCTTACAGTCCTATAAACTCCCCCAAACCTTTCCAATGTTCTTCCCTATCCCCAAGCTTCATAAGTCACCATGTCTGCTGGACCATGGGTCACATTGTCTGGGTCATTACTTCTCCTCCAGGGAAGGGGCATGAGCCTTGTAGGAAACTGGGGAGAAAAGAAGTTAACATACTCCTGATGGTATCAAGATCCCATGGGGGAAGATCGGCATGCTGGCTCTTGCCTTTAATCGATGGGCTGGAGAGATGGCTTTAGGGTTACGAGCACAGACAGCTCTTCTAGCGGTCCTGAGTTCAATTCCCAACAACCACATGGTGGCTCACATCCATCTGTAATGGGATCTTCTGCTCTCTTCTGGTGTGTCTGAAGACAGCTACAGTGTGCTCATATACATAAAACAAATAAATAATTCTTTTTTGTTGTTGTTGTTGTTTTGTATTTCGAGACAGGGTTTCTCTGTATGGCCTTGGCTGTCCTAGAACTCACTCTGCATACCAGGCTGGCCTCGAACTCAGAAATCCTTCTGCTTCTGCCTCCCAAGTGCTGGGATTAAAGGTGTGCGCCACAATTGCCCAGCAATAAATGTAATAAAAATAAGTCTATGATAAAACTCCTCATGTCTCCACCTGGTGTCACATACAGATGGCAAATGGGTGCTGAGGAGAATCAGTCTCTTCCAGGGATGAGCTCCCCCATAGGTTGTCCAATGCCAAGTGGTCATTCCTAAACAAATATCCATGCAAGTAAAGCGACATGGACTCAGTAGGTTATATATATATATATATATATATATATATATATATATATATATGTGTGTGTGTTTGTGTTTATATGTTTATATGTGTGTATATGCATGTATATATGCACCTATATATGATATATGTATATATTTGCTCAATATATGTGTATATATGTATGTACATACATATGTGTGTATATACATATATATGCTCATACACATACAAACACACACACACACACACATATATATATATATATATATATATATATATATATATATATATATGCAACAGTAATTAAAGAAGAGATCATGGATTGGGAAGTCAGACATGTAAGGAGTTGGAAGGAGATGGTGGGCAGGAGTGGTACAGATGCAGTGTTCCAGTATGATCTTATCAGAAAGAAAACATTAAACTAAAAAAAACAAAGCCCTTCAAACACATTGTCTGTGAAATTCACTCTCCAAGTTCATGTAACCAAGCATCCAGAAACCACTAGCCCAAGTTGCCTTTGGGGTTGTAGACTGTCCCAGTACCTAACCTTACTTACACCCTGAGAAAGCTTCTGTCAAAAAGAAAAAAAGAATTAAAAGAGGTAGGTGTTGAGACATTCCTTTAATCCCAGCACCCAGGAGGCAGAGGAAGACAGGCAGATCTCTAGCCTGGTCTACAGAGCAAGTTCCAGGATAGCTAGCCTACACAGAGAAACCCTGTCTCAGCGAGAGAGAGAGAGAGAGAGAGAGAGAGAGAGAGAGAGAGAGAGAGAGAGAGAGATGGAGGAAGAAGAAGAAGGAGGAGGAGGAGGAGGAGGAGGAGGAGGAGGAGGAGGAGGAGGAGGAGGAAGAGGAAGAGGAGGAAGAAGATGAGGAGGAGGAGAAGGGAGGAAGGGAGGGAGGGAAGGTGGGGGGGGAGAGCCAACCCTACCTTTGCTTAGTTAGAGTTTCTTTTTTCTTTTCTTTTCTTTTCTTTTCTTTTCTTTTCTTTTCTTTTCTTTTCTTTTCTTTTCTGTGTGTGTGTGTGTGTGTGTGTGTGTGTGTGAGAGAGAGAGAGAGAGAGAGAGAGAGAGAGAGAGAGAGAGAGAGAGAGCGCACTTCTCTGTGCACTTCTCTGGAACTCACTCTATTGGGCAGACTGGACTTGAACTGAGAGATCCACCTGCCTCTGCCTCCTGAGTGCTGGGATGAAAGGTGTGCACCACCACTCCCTGGCTTATTTGCAGTTCTTATTGCTGCTATTAAAACACCATGCTCGAAAGCAACTTAGGGAATGAAGGGCTTGTTTCAGCTTACTGAAAGTCTAAAATCAGCAATAGGCCTGACTTACATGCCTGCTAACACAAAGTCTTGGGTCTCTATGGAAAAAACACTGAAACAGAGGGCTATAAACTATTGTAAACAGGCAGCTTTTGTGGAAATCTACCAGCCTGAGTAGTCATAGACCTTGTAAATAGGCAGCCTTTGGCAGATAGTACCAAATTAGATAAGGACAAGTGAATCATAGGCAGAGTCATAGTGACCTGACCCCTGAACCTTCACCCAGCTGATACCCTGTTCTGAAAGATATCTGTACTCCCCCTGAACACCTATGCTCCTGTGTCATCCCCTTCCCCACATCTTGCATTTTTGTGTTTATAACCCCCATGTTAAAAAGTAAAAATTATGATTTGATAAAAAAAAAAACAAACAAACAAACCCACAGTGTACCCCTGGTTTCGCTGACTTAGCTCCTCCTGACAATCTATTTTCTTGTTCTTAGAAATACTTTGAATTATAAAACGTTATTGTGGTTTTTGTTAGTATGCTGGGTAAAAAGATTTTTATTGATCTCATTTTAAACTTCAAAGTTTGTAGTGAGTTAAAATGTCCTTTAACATAATTATAGGTCATATTTATTTTCGTATTGTAAAATGCTAGTTGATCTGTTGAACATTTTTAAAAAACTGGATTCCTTTTTGAGAATTTCATATATGAACACTGTCTTTGCATAATTTTCCCCTTTCTCTCCTTCCTCCCACTTTTCCCAACCCCTCATACTTTTTAAATACATCTTATTATTTATTGTTTATATATGCATGTGTATAAGTATATATGTTTATACAAATATTGATAAATAAAGTGTTTTGAAAAAAAAAAAGAATGCATGTGGTCCAACTCTAGCTATACGGGGAAACTGCAGGCAAAACTCAGTCACAGAAAAATCCAGAATAGATTATCTAAGAGGAAGCAGAAACTGACTGGAGAGAGGAGGGCCAAGAGAACTTTTAGGAGTGCTACAAGAGTCTAGTTTTTATCTACACAATGTGTACACCAAGGTGGGAGAAAAAGATCTGGTAAATAATAGATAGGCATGGCGGATGATAGCTAATAGATGGATGATGAGAAACAAATAGAAGAAAAGATAGATAGATAGATAGTCAGACAACGTCATAGTTTGGACTCGGTATGGCTATTTTCAGCTTAAGAGATCAGGCAACTTTGAAAGGTGGGGCCTAATAGAAGGTCTTGAGTCTCTGGAAGTGTGCCTTTGAAGGTGCTAGCAATATCCTAGCTTTTTTTCTGTTTTCTCTCTTCACAAGAAAACTGGCTTTTCTTCACCATCTAATTCTGCCATGATAAGCTGTCTCCACAGAGGCCCCAAACAGTGGTACCAACCAATCAGACTGAAACCTCAGAAACCCCGAGCAAAAATGAAACTTTCCTTTTTATAAGTTGATTTATCCTGAGTATTTATTACAGAAACAAAAAGCCAACTGCCATACATCTCTAGGTAGAGGGCTATAATGTCCCTAAAATGTGTCCTAAGATTTGTACAGTTTGCTTTGTTAATGATACCACTCATTTTAGAAAATTAGGATACAAACATAGGTGAGTACTTAGAATGCTTGCTTAGAAAGCACAGACCCTGGGTTTGATTCTCAACACTGCATACAGTCAGCATGGTAGTAATCCCAGAATTTGGGAGATGGAGACAGAGGGATTAGAGGTTCAGGGTTAAGGCTGTAGGGCTTGATCAGCCTTAAAGAACATTCAGGGGACTGAAGGGATGGCTCAGAGGTTGAGAGCACTGACTGCTCTTCCAGAGGTCCTAAGTTCAATTCCCTGCAACCACATGGTGGCTCACAGCCACAGTCTATGGTGGGGTCTGGTGCCCTCTTCTGGCATGCAGGTATATATGCAGGCAGGAAAAAACAAACAAAGAAAAGAACACTCAAGTTCTTGAAGAGGACCTGTGCCCAGCACCTACACAGAGTGGCTCACAACCTGTAAATCCATACTTACACTCATGTACGCATGTAGACCCACACACAGTCACATGCAGATTTGTTGCTAAAATTCCTTCTCTGGGAAAGTGGTAAACAGCATCTACCCACTTCTTAAGGTCCCAGCGACAAACTGAAGTGCGATTCCACCAAAGCTCACCCTAGACCAGCAGTTCTCAATCTGTGTGTCACAGCCCCTTTGCGGGTCCCATATCAGATATCCTGCATATCAGATATTTACATTACGATTCATAACAGCTGCAAGATTGCAGTTATGAAGTGGCAGTGAAAACAACTTTACGGTTGGGGGTCAGCACAACATGAGGAACTGCATTAAAGGGTCGCAGCATTAGACAGGTTGAGAACCACTGCTCTAGGGGAATCAGTGAGTTTGTTAAGCTTACTCACAGAGCAATGGATGAAGGGTTATGGGCAGGAGCATGAGTGACCTTAAAGCAACCATATTGTAAGATCTTCACCCAGCTTGGTGAGGACTTCCTGATTGATGGCTGCATAGATGGTGCCACCTCAATAGTCCTTCCCAACCTATATCCTTCTAGCCCCCAACTAAAGCCACGTGCAATTAAGACAGAATAAACCTAGTTTGAGGTAGTGGATACTCAGGCAAGAATGCCATGACCCTCCCCAACTCTCCTTCTATGGGAAAAAGTCAACAGTCACCAAACACAGATTCAATATTTTTTTTCTTGACCTCACAAAAATAGTTGTGCCCTTCCCCCAGCCTTGAGCAGGCCTGAAAGACCTTGTTTACCATAACAGACCAAGTGATAGGATCTAGGTGGAGTTACCCACCTTGGCTGCTCGGAACTTAGAAGAAGAACCCTGGGCTTACCTTGAGATATCTCCAGAGTGACCAAGAACTAATTTCCCCCACCCATCTCTGGCTGAACCGAAAAAGGGTTTGGGTGGGGCCTTCCCCTTTAAATTGAGAGCTGAACATTAAACTTTGAGCCTTGATCAGAGAACTTTGTCTTGGCTTCATCTCTTCTTGCCCTCCATCCCTTTCCTCATTTCCTGCCCCTTTTTCAGGTAAGCCCAGTTGATCCCTGGCCGCAGGCGGCTACAGATAGTGGTAGTTGAGCTCATAAGGATAGTGCTGTGCAACACACATACTTAAAAATAAGGGTCTTTCTTGAAAGGTAAGTAAGTAAATAAATATTTTTAATAAGAAGGAAACAAGTCTTCATTAGAAATTTCAAGAAAGGGAACCCCAATGTGGCCTCTGGCCCACCCCTGTTTCTTCATCTGATGCCTTCCCCCAGGCTTTAGCAATTCCTGTGCTTCTGCAGAACTGAGAGCACACACGTATCATGAGGCTGCCTGGTCTAACTAAGGGATCTCACTCACAGCTCAGGCATCCAGCTGAGCATTAGTCACTCCAGGCTGCTTCAGTTCTTGGGCCTTGTGGTTCTTCCTCTTGAAGATAAGCAGATAGCAGTATCAAGATCAGAGAGGAGTATCTGACTGTGAATATTCAAGATGCATGATGATACCAGAATTGGAGATCAAGATGGGACACCAACAGGGGCTGGCCCAGTGGTTAGGAGCACTGGCTGCTCTTCCAGAGGGTCTGAGTTCAATTCCCAGCAACCACATGGTGGTTCAGAACCATTTATATTTGGATCTAATGCCCTCTTCTGGCATGCAAGTGTACATAGAGACAGAGCACTAACATACATAAAATTAATTAACTGTATACACACACACACACAAAGACGTGACACACATAAAAAGACAGGGCACAGGCAAATCAAGGAGGTGGGGGTACAGAAGATGTAATGGAAGGAGGGTTGTCAAATGCTGCCCTCTGGATTATTATTGCATTCTTTTTAATAGAATATATCTCGACCACAAGATCCCCTTCCTTTACTCCTCCCTGTTCTCTCCCGCCTCTCCTTTCCCCCAGATCCACACCACCTACTCCTCTTCCCCCAGAAAAGAACAGCCCTCCAGGGGATGTCAACTGACCCAACACAAGACACTATAAAAGTAGGCACAGACCCTCCCGTCAAGGCTGAGAAACACAATAGGAGGAAAAGGATCCCAGGAGCAGACAAAAGAGACAGAGACACCTCCACTCCCACTGCCAGGAGTCTGCCCAAAATACCAAGCCAATAATAACCATAACACATACACAGGACCTAGTGCAGACTCATGTAGACTCCAAGATTTCTGCTTCAGTCTCTGTGAGCCCCTAAGAATCCTGCTTAGTTGATCCCACAGACCTTGTGTTCTCCTGGTGTCCTCAACCCCTCAGGCTCCCACAATCCTTCGTCCACCTCTTCCACTGAGTTCCCAGAGCTTCAAGGGAAGGGGCCCAGTGGAGACCTCCAAGAACTCTCTCTCCACATCTTTGACTGTGGAGAGGACCTGAGTTCTTATCCCCAGTATCCACATAAGCAGTCAGATGTTCCAACTGCCCTTGTAATCCCTTGCTGGGAAGAAGGAGACAGGAGGATGTCTGGGGCTTCTTGTTCAGCCGGTCTTGGCAAATCAATGGCACCAGGTTCAGTGAGAGACCCTGCCTCAAAAAATAGGATGAAGGAATGGAGAGAGAGAGAAAAAGAGAATGAGAGAGAGAGAGAGAGAGAGAGAGAGAGAGAGAGAGAGAGAGAGTAATGGTTAAGAGCACTTGCTGCTCTTCCAGAGGACCTGGGTTCAGTTCCCAGCATTCATTGTCAGATAGCTCACAACTGCTTGTAACTCCAGCTCCAGGGGGTCTGATGACCTTTTCTGGCTTCAATGGGTACCTTCACACATGTCACACACGCACACACACAAATAAATCTTTTAAAAGATGGTGGAGAGTAATAAAGAAAGATACATGATACTGGCCTTCACATTCACATATGCATGCACGCGCGCACACACACACACACACACACACTCACACACACACATATACAAAATGGACAAAGCATCAGCATCAACCCAATAATTTATCAAAACCATTACAATTAATTGTATATTAGATACATGTAATATATACTGCAAAAAAGTACCTAATTTGCATACTATATGCATAGTGCCAAGGATATCCAGGAAGGTACAAAAAATACATTCTAAAAGAAATTGTAAAATAAAGCCTTATAGATCATACTAACATAATTATGAACACAGAAACAAATCCATAGTACCTAGGCTTTGGTTTGTGCTCTAGGCAGCATGCCCTGTCTATAGGGAAAAAATGGAGTTGTTTTCAGTGTAGTCATTGTAAAACAGTGAAGTATCTGGTGAACATCTATGCCCAGTTCTGTCCTCTGTGCCATAAAAGGAGTGAAGAGATGGAGCTGTCATCCCATCCCAGGATAGCTTTCAAAGAGCAGGCAGTGCAGGCTTCATAGAAAACTGAAGGGCAACTTGTCCACTTTGACCAATGATTCATGGTAGCCCTGGGATGCTGTAGGGCCTGTAGGTAAAGAAGATTAGACCTGAATTTGGTTGAGAAGTATTAACTCTTTTGTTATATTTTACTTATTTCAAGTGCATATGTGTATGTGTGCCAATATGTGAGTGCTACATTATATGTGTGGAGACCAGGGAATAATGTGTGGGAATTGGTTCTCTCTTTCTGTGCATGGATCCTGGGGATCAAACCAGGTCATCAGGTCCAGCAACAAGTGCTTTTACCCACTAAGCCATGCCAACTACTTGAAAAATATTAAATTTATAAGGTCTCCAAACATAGATTCTAGTCTAGGGGGTCCCTACCCCCACTTCCCATCCTCTCCAACTTGAGATATTTGAAAGCTACAGTAGGTAGAAGGTTCTTTAAAAAACAGCTTTTTAGCTGCTCAGTGGTGTAACATTAAATTAATTTATTTTTATTTTATGTGCATTGGTATTTTGCCTGTGCGTGAGGGTATCAGGTCTTGCTTGGAGTTACAGACAGTTGTGAGCTGCCATGTGGATACTGGGAATTGAACCTGGGACCTCTGAAAGAGCAGTCAGTGCTTTTAACCCCTGAACCATCTCTCTAGCCCCATGGGTAATTTTTTATTTCACAAATTTGAAGCCTCAGCTGACATTTAATGGGAAAGGACATTGTACTGCTTAGTAATCAAGACATAGTAAATATATCTATGCCTAAAACAAACTGGATAATGCAACATGGTAAAATACTCTACATAAAATGATATGGGAGCCCATGTGGAAAACCATGAGAAGTCTCCACGGAAAACCCGAAAGTTTGGATAACTCCCTGTAGTGATCAAAAGTACAGTGCAGTGACAGTAATGAATAATGGAAATTTTCTATAAAAGTAAATCCTCATAAGTAGGTTCATGAGCTGCTTTGTGGTGATCATCTAATTATTAGTGCAACTACTTAATATACAATTAATTACTTAATTCTTTTTCCCATGTTGATGAATGTGTAATTAACAAAGCTTAATTATATCATAGCAGAATGTGTTATTTCTTTTTTATTGTTTTTGTTTTTATGTTTTGTTTTGTTTTGTTTTGACAGGGTCCTACAGTGTAGCTTTAAATGGTCTGGAACTCAGTCTGTAGACCAGGCTAATTTGGAACTCATAGAAATTCACCTGCCTCTGCCTTCTGAGTACTTGGATTAAAGATGTGCAACACCACACCTGACAATTTTTTATTTTTCAATGATAGCTCCATTAATTTGGTGGTCAAAAATTCCTCATACCTACTCAACAGTCAGTGACACAGGGAAAAATTTGTTATTTTACCTGGGTCTGCTTAGTGACACCCTCTGATTGTTCCAGGCTTCAGCCAGGAACACTGCCATAAACACCACAAACATGGCGGACATTCCCAGACGAATGATAGTGCACTTGGTATAACATTTTGATACGGCACTGGGGGAAACTGAAAGAGAGAAGATGACCCACAGTCTTTGTAAGGAGCACCTATACTCACCAAAAAGACCAACCAGATCTGACTTCATTCCAGCCACTTTGCCAGTGGGCAGCTGTCCATTCTTTGCAATTTTAAGCCTTCTACACAAAATGTAGGGTTTGATGAGAGTTGAAATGAATGGAGGTTTTCTTTAAACCTATTTTCCGTATATACATTCTGTCTAATCTACATTGTTTTCTGTTGCCATGATAAAAAACATTCTGACCAAAAGCAGCCTGCAGGAGGGAAGGGTTTATCTCATCATTGTTGGAGGCCAACTTTTAGCAGAAAGCGGCTATCAGCTTTGCAGCCATCTTGAGCCATATACCCTGACATGAGACTTGGATTACAATAGCCTACAACAGCTGAGCACACTCCGATAATCTTGGTTTAGATACCTTGAGATTAAAGGTGCGTGAGATTAAAGGTGTGTGAGATTAAAGGTGTGTGAGATTAAAGGTGTGTGACTTAAGAGTATGACTTAGAAGTATAGAGATCAGAGTTAGAGACAAGACCTAAGGGCATGATTAAAGGTGTAACTTAGAGGCATGGCTTAGAAGTGAGACATATAAAAGGCAGAGACAGAACAGATCAGAATCAGACTATAGAAGACAGAACCAGACATCAGACTGAGATCAGAGAGAGAATCAGACACATTAGACATTAGGTAGAGTCTGCCCTCAACCTCGCTCTTGCTGAATCCCGACCCACGGACCGGAGCGGCAGCTTGGGCCGGGATACAGTGGCCGCCCAAACGTGGGTTGGCCCTGGCCTCAACATTTTGCCTGGGCTGCAACGTTTTTGGCCGCCCCAATGTGGGGCTGGTGTGGACCCCAACATTATTTTGGCTGCCCCAACGTGGGGCTAGTGCGGTTCCCAACACATCATGTGAGTTACAATCCTCCATCAAGGGAAGTCAGGGCAGGAACTAAAGGTAGGAATGATGGAGAAGGGCTGGAGAGATAGCTTAGTGGTTCAGAGCATTAGCTGCTGTTCCAGAGGACCTGGGTTCAATTCCCAGCACCCACATGTAACACACAACCATCTATAACTCCAGTTACAGGAGCTTTAACACCCTTTTCTCACCTCCCTGGGTACCTAGCATGAATGTGGTATATACACACATATATACAAATAAAATACTCACACACATAAAATAAATCTTTAAAGGAAAAAAACCTCTAAATTCCAGCTTGCTTTCTGGCTCACTCTGCCTCATGCTTAGCTGCTTTTTAAAATATAGTTCCAGACCACCTGCCTGAGGAGTGGTGTCGTCCAGAGTGAGTGGAGTCTTCCTACATCAACAAATAATTAGGACAATCCCTCACAGACATGCCCACAAACCAGCCTGATTTAAGAAATTCCTCAATTGAGGCCTCTCAGAAATACGATGACTCTCAAATGAATCAAGTTGAAAATCAAGGCTGACTAGGATACTGCCTGTCTTGGCTAGGGTTCCTAATATTGTATAAGACACCGTGATCAAGCTAACTCATAAAAGAAAGTATTTAATTTGGGGCTCACAGTATGGGAGGGTTAGAGTTCATGACTGTCATAGTGGGGAGAATGATAACATGGTGCTCAAGTGGTAGTCGAGAGCTCACATCTTGACCCAAAAGCATGAGGCAGAGAGAGCTGACTAGAAATGGCTTGGGATTTTGAAACCTCAAAGTTCGTCTTCCATGACATACCTTCTCCAACAAAGCCACACCTCCTGATCCTTACCAAACACTTCCACAAACTGGAGACCAAGCATTCCAGTGCATGATCCTAGGGGGGGCCATTCTCATTCAAACAACCATCTGCCTTAGCTCGGCTCCTTTATTTATTTTGTTACTTTATTTTATTATTCTCCTTTATTTTATCTCATTTCTATACCTTCCCTGATTTCCTTTCCCCTCATCTCCTTTGATACTTTAGGGGTTAGTTTTATGAGCAAAACGTTAGACCAAAAGATATTCACAGAATACCAAAATCCATGGCAGATCAGCACCTCTCCTCAGACTACAAAATGCCACATTGAGCACAGCAGAACTTTCACCTGACATCCGAGCCCCTGGAACACTGAATCTCTGCTTCACTCAGGAAGAGCTATTGCAGCCGGGCGGTGGTGGCGCATGCCTTTAATCCCAGCACTTGGGAGGCAGAGGCAGGCGGATTTCTGAGTTCAAGGCCAGCCTGGTCTACAGAGTGAGTTCCAGGACAGCCAAGGCTACACAGAGAAACCCTGTCTCAAACAACAACAACAACAACAACAACAACAACAAGCTATTGCAATATGGTAATAGAACAAACCAGACACAAAGAACAATGGAACACAACAGGTAACCCAGATATAAACCCACACAGCTGCAGTATCCCCTCTTTTTTTGACAAAGATGCCAAAAATTCACATTAAAGAAAAGGTACCCTCTTCAACAAGAGCTGGGAAACCTGGACCCCCACGTACAGAATGAAACCAAATCCCTATGTCTCACCCCACACAAAAATTAACTCCAAATAAATTAAAGACCTAAATGTAAGAACTGAAGCTGAAAATATTAGGGGAAAACATTTGAATATATAGGCCTTGGCAAAGATCTGATTTCAGTTCCCAGCACCTATATCAGGTAACTCAAAACCACCTGTAACTCAAGTTCCAGGGAAGCCAATGCCCTGTCCTGTCCTCATTCACATGCATATACCCACACACAGACATACACATAATTTTCGAAAATAAAATAGATCTTTTTTAAAAGAGAGAAAAAAGAGTACAAGTGATGAAGTAATTAAATTATGGAATAAACTATAATAATAATAATATATTATAACATAAATTATACTATATATTATATATACTTATATATTATACACAATTATATAATATATAATTATATCTTTCATGTATAATATGGTTATACATATATATACATAGTTATATATTTGTATTATAATGTAATTATGTATAATGTATACATATATTTTATATAATTTGTATTACATATAATTTATGTTGGGAGCCGACTTTTAGCAGAAAGCAGAAATACATCATGTATAATAAATTATATATTATTTATATTATAATCTATATAATCTATAATATATAATATTAATTATGTAATGTGTAATATGTAATATAAAACATAATATAATATTATAATCTATAATATGTAATATTAATTATGTAATATAAAACATAATATAATATTGACAACATATATGTGACATATAATATTGTATATTATATAACATGTGACTGTTATATAATTATATAATAGAATACATATTATATAAATATATTATAATAATAATAATATGATAATAAATTATTAGGAAACAAATCCTCTTGCCATGATAAAATCCGTACTTGCCACTGAGATTGCAAGATAGTCGCTTGGATGCGAGGCTCTGAAAGGGGGTCCTGTCTGAAGGTACACACAACTGTACCTTCCTGTGTCATTGAGTGTCACATTCTGAAGGGTGAAATCCACTATGTCGCTTTCTGAGTCCTGAAATTGTATGGGCGATGAAGTTCCCTCCTTTAGCAGAGCGAACATTTTATAGTCTGTCAAATTGTATGGCTTCTGACACTGTAGGTTCACCTTTTCTCCCGTGGTTATCAGGCCCGAGTGGCAGACTCGGAGGGAAGGCTTATACAAGTATCCTGAAAGAGAAACAAAGTCCGAAGACAAGGGGTGAAGCCTGGAGTCCTATATTCATTCTTCTTGTCCTGCAAGGGTCCTGCTAATGCTTAATCGTTCCAACAGTCTATCTTGACTCTTAACAGACATATTCTTATTAATTCAATTTGTTTTTAGACAGTTTTGTACATGTACACATTACATACTGACCATTTCCAGCAACCCCAATGCCTTCTTCGTCCCAATAAATCTCTCTTGTGTTCATTCCCATTCATTTTGTTTGAGGACCCACCAAGACTAACCAGAGCCATTTGTGTGACTATTGGTTTGGAGCGATATGCTGGAAACTGGGGCTCAGCAGAGGGTACTCCCTCTCTCTGAGTCTACCCATAGCCAATAGTTTAGTCATAGAGAGTATGACCCTGTAAGCCCTTTTCTTCCCTTGACTTTATTGTTGATAAAATCATTCTTGTGTGGGACCAGCACAGAACACAGATTTCTTTTCTTTTCTTTTCTTTTTTTTTTTTTACTCCTACAGATCTCAGGAAAACTGGGGTATTCAATTTCATCCTCTTAAACTCATGTCCTCCTCAACTCTCCAACTCTTCAGATGACACCTCTTTTAAAATTACTATTTTATTTACTTATTGGGAAGGTGACATACCAGAGCATGAATGCAAAAGTCTCAGGCAATCTGTGGGTGTGTCTCTCCTTCCACCTTGTGGGTTACATTGGGTTGTCAGATGTGGTAGCCAAAGCTTCCACCAGCCAAGTCCTCTCACCAGCCCTAAAAGACACTCCTTTTCCCTACCTACATTCCCTTCGTTCCTCGATCACCCTTTTCTGATAATCACTGTATGTCATTCTGAGGCAGCCTCTCCTCACCTGTGACCAATAGTAAGAGACTGTCACTGGAAGATGAGATTTTATCAGGGGACTCCTTTAGATAGTATTCACAAGTATAATATCCAGCGTCCGCCTGCCGTAGGTTAGTCAGACGAAACTCAGCTGTCCCCTGTGTCAAATGATGTGGAAGTCTGGAATCCAAAATAACATCTCCCTTTCTGAGAGTGAGCCGTATGCCCGGGGTGGAACTCACACACTGCAGGGTCACATTGCTATTCTCTGAGGCTACTGAGTTGGGCCAAGCACTGAGGCTGGGTTTGGGAAGGGAATCTGGAGGGAAGCAAAAATCAGTCTGGATCTGACACATCCACCTGCTCCCAGGAAGCCCAGGAAGGAAACAGAACATTTGGGATGAAAGCCCAGAGTGGGTGTGTTGAGTCACTTACCGTTTCTCTTTGTGTCTGTTTGGCTAACATTTCGATCTGCAAAACAGTCATGAATGAGGTACAGGTGTCTGCTGAGAGGCACCTCGTTATCAACCTTGATTCTGAGGAACACCCCAGAGGTTCTGGCTAAACTCAGACCCTGAGTTAATAGGTTCAGGGTTTACAAGCTCCCACAGCGCGACTCTGGCTTTAGGCCAACTTAGCACCTCCTTTGTTGCCTGCGACTCTCCTCTGCCACCTCTCTGCTTCCACTTCTAATACTTCAGTGCTTCTCAGGTCTCCAAAATTCCACAAATCCTTTTAATCTCACATTCATTCTATCCCCAGTTTCTACCTATTCTCACCACTTCTGTTAGAGCAGGGTGTGCATTTCAACCTCCACTCCAGGAATAGACAGAAGCTATGCAAGACACTGGGAAATTTCTATAGATTTGGGTGTAAGACTGGCTTCTTCCTAATGGCAGAAATGCCTTTCATTTGCTGGGGTGGGGGGGTCCCCTGAAAGTCTCTTGGAACAGGGTAACCCTTATAGTAATGGCTCACTGGTGCTTTAGGTAACATGACTTTAGGACATTTATTCCCAAACTATGAATGAGTGATTGGGCATGTGATACCTGAAATAAGAAGAGTCAGACATCAATGAATCACCTCTATCCCAAAATGAAAAAGAGGAAGAGCACTAGAAATCATGCAGGTCCCCCAACAACTGGAGCAGGGGCTGTCCCTGACTGTTGCCGCCTGTGGATCCTAGTCTCCTAACTGGGACGCCTTGTCTGGCCTTAGAAGGAGACGATGTGTTTAGTCCTACAGTGACTTGATGTGTATCCAGGGGTCCTCCACCTTCTCAGAGGAGAGGGGGAGGGGGATAAGGAGCGCAGTGTGAAAGGAAGGAAGGGGCACTGCAATTGAGATATAAAGTGAAGAAAGAAAGAAAGAAAGAAAGAAAGAAAGAAAGAAAGAAAGAAAGAAAGAAAGGAAGGAAGAAAGAAAGAAAGAAAGAAAGAAAGAAAGAAAGAAAGAAAGAAGAGAGGGAGAGAGGAGGAGAAGGGGAAAGGGGAGAGAGGGGGAAGAGA